>NC_042961.1:18207832-18245332 GCF_901001165.1 Salmo trutta | reverse complement strand
TAGTGTCCAATAGTACTTGTGATGGTTGCCATCATACCAAAAGACAGAGGATATCTGCACACCGTTTAATCAGAGAGTTTAAACGCTTCAACGGTTCATGTCGTCTTTGTCGCACACACAGTCTGTCCTATTGCTGGCTACGGTGTCAGGATGCTGGTCAGGGTGTAGGTAGGGGTGGAGGGGTGTCTGGTCAGGGAGAATTGATTCAGTCTTGGGCTGAGACAGGGGTGGAAGGTCGTTGCCTTGGCAGTGACCCACAGCAGAGGCGCTGTGCGGTCCCAGGACGAACAGTGTCTCATTAGGCCTTGAAGAGCAGGAGAGCAGCCAGACAGGGTCACACTGGGGGACAGGGATCGATCAGGGACATCTCACACACACACACACACACACACATTATAACACAAACACATACGTTACACATACAAGAAAACACACAAACACACACACATACAGAAATGAAAGCAAACACACACACACAGTCACATACAGTCACACAAAAAGGCTCACAAAGACACACACACAGTAAGATACATGTAAACACACACACACAGACACACACACACACACAGACATCTAAATTAGGGCTGTAAATTGGGGGAAGAGGAGAGGCACAGGAGGGGGCCCGAGCTGGAATGGAAGAGTCAAGGTGATCAATACTCTCCGAGATTGTCTCCCATTTCTCTCCACTCAATTGTCATGCTCCCTCCAAGCAATTAAATGAGTTCCCCTCCCCTCCTCTCCTCCCTCCACCAACGCACAGGGCTGATACAGCAGTCATTCCCTTTAGTTTTTCGCATTGCCTTCACATCCACACTGTGACAGACCGCGCCACACTGCATGCTAAAACCTTCAGAAGACAGCCCAGGAATAGCTGGCAGCTGAAGTGCTTCCATTTTCTGTAAAGATACTCATTTTCCAATGTGGCTGACACACCTACTTACAGGTGGGCTTTGATCAATTGTCTGAGCAGTTACACACGTCTCAATTTGCCACCGCTAAACAGCTTGATGAATGGAAAGTGAGAAACGCATTGGCTCTGTGGGATAAAGGCATTGGCTAAGACGTTCTCCTAGTACAGTTTGTGTCTGCCCATCGTGAGTGCATGCGTGCACACATTTGTCGGTGTGTGAGTATGCCCTTGTTTTAGCTTGCACCTGCGTGTACATGTGTCTTTGTTGATGTCTGGAACAGACGTCACGCTGTGGCCAAGCTGTGTGCAGTCTAAGAGTGACTTTTCTGTGTCTAACCGGAGATAGCCCACGCCTCGCATGCACGTGTACGTGTGCGTATTTGTGTGCACGTGCGTGTGTGTTTGTGTACATGAACACACAGCGGGTGGCTATAAACAGAAGCGAACAGACGCCAGGGCAAGCTGTACACAGGAGGTCAGAGACAACACAGTGCTACCCAGGACGATAGTGACAGATAATGGTACAAGGTGTTATTAAAGAGGGGATACAGGACATTTGAATTACTCATTTAACTCTATTAGAGTGACATAGATAGAAATAGAAAAATAGAGAAAAAATAAGGAAAATGTAAAAATGTATGGTTCTTCTTCAGAGTATAAGTATTTCTTATTTATTATTTATTATGATGAGCTGTAAAACAATGGAATTGTTTTTTCCTGTGTTTGGACAGGGGAAGAGAGGAACCGAAGGTCCCTAGTTCCAATCACAACTCTGCCAGAAATAAAAATTTGAACAACCAGTATAGTCTCCAAAACTTTAAATAAAAATTCACATAGGTGAATTTAAGATCACCTAAATTAATGGAATAATTATTGTAGCATAATCCTAGCATAAAGTGCCTTCGGAAAGCATTCAGACCGCTTGACTTTTTCCACATTTTGTTCGGTTAGAGCCTTATTCTAAAATAAAAAAAACTGAAATATCTTATTTACATAAGTATTCAGACCCTTTACTCAGAACTTTGTTGAAGCACCTTTGGCAGCGATTACAGCCTAAAGTCTTCTTGGGTAAGACGCTACAAGCTTGGCACACCTGTATTTGGGGAGTTTCTCACATTCTTCTCTGCAGATCCTCTCAAGCTCTGTCAGGTTGGATGGGGAGTGTTGCTGCACAGCTATTTTCATGTCTCTCCAGAGATTTTTGATCAGGGTTCAAGTCCGGGCTCTGGCTGGGCCACACAAGAACATTCAGAGACTTGTCCCGAAGGCACTCCTGCATTGTCTTTGCTGTGTGCTTAGGGTTGTTGTCCTGTTGGTAGGTGAACTTTTGCCCCAGTCTGATGTCCTGAGCGCTCTGGACCAGGTTTTCATCAAGGATCTCACTGTACTTTGTTCCGTTCATCTTTGCCTCGATCCTGACTAGTCTCCCAGTCCCTGCCGCTGAAAAACATCTCCACAGCATGATGCTGCCACCACCGTGCTTCACCGTAGGGATGGTGCCAGGTGTCCTCCAGACGTGACGCTTGGCATTCAGGCAAAAAATATTTAAATCTTTCTTTCATCAGACCAGAGAATCTTGTTTCTCATGTTCTGAGAGTCTTTAGGTGCCTTTAGGCAAACTCCAAGCTGACTGTCATGTGCCTTTTGCTGAGGAGTGGCTTCCATCTGGCCACTCTACCATAAAGGCTTGATTGTTGGAGTGCTGCGGAGAGCTTGTCCTTCTTGAAGGTTCTCCCATCTCCACAAAGGAACACTAGAGCTCTGTCAGAGTGACAATTGGGTTCTTGGTCACCTTCCTGGCCCTTTTCCCCCAATTGCTCAGTTTGGCCTGGTAGCCAGCTCTAGGAAGAGTCTTGGTGGTTCCAAACTTCTTCCATTTAAGAATGATAGAGGCCACCGTGTTCTTGGGGACCTTCAATGCTGAAGAAATGTTTTGGTATCCTTCCCCAGATCTATGCCTCGACATAATCCTGTCCCGGACCTCTACGGACAATGCACTGTCAACTGTGTGACCTTATTGTCACGTCCTGACCATAGAAAGCTTTTATTTTCTATGGTAGAGTAGGTCAGGGCGTGACAGGGGGTTTTATCTAGTTTATTTATGTCTATGTTGGTTCTAGTTTCTTTTTTCTGTGTTGAGGGTTTTGTCTAGTTTATGTATTTCTATGTGGGGTTCTAGTTTCTGTATTTCTATGTTGTTGTTTTTTGGGATGATCTCCAATTAGAGGCAGCTGGTCATCGTTGTCTCTAATTGGAGATCATATTTAAGTTGTTGTTTTTCCCACTAGGTTTTATGGGAGATTATTTTGAGTAAGTGTATGTTGCACCTCTTCGTCACGATTTATTGTTTTGTTTATTAAGATTATTTGTATGTCTTGCATAGTTTCACAGTTTAAATAAAATGTGGAACGATACACTGCGCCTTGGTCCCATTCTTCAGACAGCCATGACACTTATATAGACAGGTGTGTGCCTTTTCAAATCATTTCCAATCAATTGAATTTACCACAGGTGGACTCCAATCAAGTTGTGAAAACATCTCAAGGATGATCAAGGGGAACAGGATGCACCTGAGCTCAATAAGGTATTTCTGTTTTTTTGTTTTTAATACATTTGCAAACATTTCTAAAAACCTATTTTCGCTTTGTAATTGTGTAGATTGGGTGCTGGGGAAGCTGTGGGCACTGGAGAAGCTTTAGGCGCTGGAGAAGCTGTGGGGGCAGGGGAAGCTGTGGGCACTGGAGAAACTGTAGGCGCTGGGGAAGCTGTGGGCACTGGAGAAGCTATGGGCGCTGGAGAAGCTGTGGGCGCTGGGGAAGCTGTGGGCGCTGGGGAAGCTGTGGGCGCTGGAGAAGCTGTGGGCGCTGGAGAAGCTCTGGGCGCTGGAGAAGCTGTGGGCTCTGGAGAAGCTGTGGGCGCTGGAGAAGCTCTGGGCGCTGGAGAAGCTATGAGCGCTGGAGAAGCTGTGGGCGCTGGAAAAGCTATGAGCGCTGGAGAAGCTGTAGGCGGTGGAGAAACTGTAGGCGCTGGAGAAACTGTGGGCGCTGGAGAAGCTGTGGGCGCTGGAGAAGCTGTGGGCACTGGAGAAGCTGTGGGCGCTGGAGAAGCTGTGGGCGCTGGAGAAGCTGTGGGCGCTGGAGAAGCTGTAGGCGCTGGAGAAGCTGTAGGCGCTGGAGAAGCTGTATGCGCTGGAGAAGCTGTAGGCGCTGGAAAAGCTGGCCCAGCAGGTCCACTGGTAGAGACCTGCTTCAAATATAGGGGGTAAAATGTAATCTAATTTCAGTAAATCAGAAAAGAGAATACATGTTGTTTAAGCCTGTAAGCTTTATTCATTTCACCTCCTGAGGCTGATATCCACAGACACATCTCTGAGGCCCCCCAAGCAAAGTTGTCGACAGACCTGCATTGGACAATTCTCTATCTGTAACAATGCATAACGAAGACTGTGTTAGAAAATCCCCTGGTGGTGATTTCACCATCTCACAGAGCTCTCAAGCAGCTCACTCCACTACCCATCCCCCACACCCGAAACTGAGAGTCAAGGGGTGATGAACTCTATCTCTCTCTGGAACTTTCCTTAACCTGTTGTGATTGGTTGACAAGATCCCAGCTTGGCACTTTGACCCCATGTATTATCTCTTTGTTACAATATGCAATGACAATTTGATGGCCAAATATTTGAAGAAAGTTGCTGTTCATTAGTGGTATTGTCCTACATTTAATGACAGCTATTTCTACTAACACAGTATGAGTTCTAGATGAACACAAAGTTCAAATGTCATAGGCCTTTTGCACGTCTTGCCATTTTCTCTTATCGTAATACATACCTTCTGAAAGAGGTCATAACACCTCTTCCACCTCGGAGCTGGCCTGTTGCCCGCATCGGCAGCCCAAAAGCCTGTGGTGGCAAATGCCTGCAAGTGGGACATTATGGGGCTTATGCGTATTTTTAGACATCTGAAACCAACAGGATAATTGTGTCACACTACCACAAGAACAATTAGCAGTATATAGCAAACCTAACTAACTAGGTTAATATAGTCAGCCTACAAGAATATATGGTGTTATTGGGAAACTTGTCAGTATTCAAGCAGGTAGGCTAATCAAGCATCATGGCAAATTAGTACATTTGTATATATCAGCTAGGCTATATCATTTACATTTACATTTAAGTCATTTAGCAGACGCTCTTATCCAGAGTGACTTACAAATTGGTGCATTCACCTTATGATATCCAGTGGAACAACCACTTTACAATAGTGCATCTAAATCTTTTAAGGGGGGGGGGGGGGTTAGAAGGATTACTTTATCCTATCCCAGGTATTCCTTAAAGAGGTGGGGTTTCAGGTGTCTCCGGAAGGTGGTGATTGACTCCGCTGTCCTGGCGTCGTGAGGGAGCTTGTTCCACCATTGGGGTGCCAGAGCAGCGAACAGTTTGGACTGGGCTGAGCGGGAACCGTGCTTCCTCAGAGGTAGGGGGGCCAGCAGGCCAGAGGTGGATGAACGCAGTGCCCTTGTTTGGGTGTAGGGCCTGATCAGAGCCTGAAGGTATGGAGGTGCCGTTCCCCTCACAGCTTCGTAGGCAAGCACCATGGTCTTGTAGCGGATGCGAGCTTCAACTGGAAGCCAGTGGAGAGAGCGGAGGAGCGGGGTGACGTGAGAGAACTTGGGAAGGTTGAACACCAGACGGGCTGCGGCGTTCTGGATGAGTTGTAGGGGTTTAATGGCACAGGCAGGGAGCCCAGCCAACAGCGAGTTGCAGTAATCCAGACGGGAGATGACAAGTGCCTGGATTAGGACCTGCGTCGCTTCCTGTGTGAGGCATGTTGTAGAGCATGAACCTACAGGATCGGGTCACCACCTTGATGTTAGTGGAGAACGACAGGGTGTTGTCCAGGATCACGCCAAGGTTCTTAGCACTCTGGGAGGAGGACACAAGGGAGTTGTCAACCGTGATGGCGAGATCATGGAACGGGCAGTCCTTTCCCGGGATGAAGAGCAGCTCCGTCTTGCCGAGGTTCAGCTTGAGGTGGTGATCCGTCATCCACACTGATATGTCTGCCAGACATGCAGAGATGCGATTCGCCGCCTGGTTATCAGAAGGGGGAAAGGAGAAGATTAATTGTGTGTCGTCTGCATAGCAATGATAGGAGAGACCATGTGAGGATATGACAGAGCCAAGTGACTTGGTGTATAGCGAGAATAGGAGATATCATGGACTGACTGACTTTAATTAATAAATAAATACATAGATATATACAGTACGAGTCAAAAGTTTGGACACACCTACTCATTCAGTGGTTTTTCTTTATTTTGACTATTTTCTACATTGTAGAATGATAGTGAAGACATCATAACTATGAAATAACACATATGGAATAATGTAGTAACCAAAAAAGTTAACTTCTTAGGACTAGGCCCCGTTTTTCTCAATTTCCGACTGCCTGACATGCCCAAAATAAACTGCCTGTTGCTCAGGCCCTGAAGCCAGGATATGCATATAATTGGTACCATTGGAAAGAAAAAACTTTGAAGTTTGTAGAAATGTTTCAATAATGTAAGAGACCATAACACAATAGATATGGTAGGAGAAAATCCAAAGAAAACCCAAACAGAATTATTTTGGGGCATACTGAATGGAAAGTTTTGGGGCATACTGAATTCTAGCTCCCAGGATGCAAATCCTATGGCTTCCACAGGGTGTCAGCAGTCTATGTTCAAGGTTTTAGGCATGTAACTTCCAAAACGAATAAGAAATATGAGTTTTAGTACTGGGACACAGTCTTGGAAATCCGTGCTTGGGCGCGCGATGAAGACAAGACGCACCTGCTAAATCAGTTTCCTATTGAACATACTTCTTTCCGTAAGAAATATTATAGTTTGATTACATTTTAGGGTATCTGAGGAGTCAAAAGAAATGTATTTTGACTTATTGAAACAAAGTTTAGCGGTAGATTTTCAGATTCCATTCTCTGCATGTTGAACGAGTGGATTACTCACATCGATGGCCACAACTAAACATACTTTTTGGGATATAAAGAAGGATTTTATCTAACAAAACGACACTACATGTTATAGCTGGGACCCTTTGGATGACAAATCAGAGGAAGATTTTCAAAAAGTAAGTGAATATTTAATCGCTATTTGTGAATTTATGAAACCTGTGCCGGTGGAAAAATATTTTGATGTGGGGCGTCATCAAACAATTGCATGGCATGCTTTCGCTGTAATGGTTACTGTAAATTGGACAGTGCAGTTAGAGTAACAAGAATTTAAGCTATCAACCGATATAAGGCACTTGTATGTACCTAAATGTTTAATATCCATAATTTTTATGATTATTTATTTGAATTGTGTGCCCTCCAGCTTCACCGGAAGTTGTCCCGCTAGCGGGACGCCTAGCCCAAACAGGATTTAAACAAATCAAACTATATATTATATTTGACATTCTTCAAAGTAGCCACCCTTTGCCTTGATGACAGCTTGGCACACTCTTGGCATTCTCTCAACCAGCTTCATGAGGTAGTCACCTGGAATGCATTTCAATTAACAGGTGTGCCTTATTAAAAGTTAATTTGTGGAATTTATTTCCTTCTTAATGCATTTGAGCCAATCAGTTGTGTTGTGACAAGGTAGGTTTTTTTATACAGAAGTCCATATTATGGCAAGAACAGCTCAAATAAGCAAAGAAAACGACAGTCCATCATTAATTTAAGAACTTCAAGAACTTTTAAAGTTTCCTCAAGTGCAGTTGCAAAAACCATCATGATAAAACCGGCTCTCATGAGGACCACCACAGGAAAGGAAGACCAGAGTTACCTCTGCTGCAGAGGATAAGTTCATTAGAGTTACCAGTCTCAGAAATTGCAGCCCAAATAAATTCTTCACAGAGTTCAAGTAACAGACACATCTCAACATCAACTGTTCAGAGGAGACTGCGTGAATCAGACCTTCTTGGTCGAATTGCTGCAAAGAAACCACTACTAAAGGACACCAATAAGAAGAAGAGACTTGCTTGGGCCAAGAAACACGAACAATGGACATTAGACCGGTGGAAATCTGTCCTTTGGTCTGATGAGTCTAAATTTGAGTTTTTTGATTTCCAACCACCGTGTCTTTGTGAGACACAGAGTAGGTAAAGGGGTGATCTCTGCATGTGTGGTTCCCACCATGAAGCATGGAGGAGGAGGTGTGATGGTGTGGGGGTGCTTTGCTGGTGACACTGTCAGTGATTTATTTAGAATTGAATGCACACTTAACCAGCATTGCTACCACAGCATTTGGCAGCAATACAGCATCCCTCTGGTTTGCGCTTAGTAGGACTATCATTTGTTTTTCTACAGGACAATGACCCAACACAACTCCAGGTTGTGTAAGGGCTATTTGACCAAGAAGGAGAGTGATGGAGTGCTGCATCAGATGACCAGGCCTCCACAATTACCCAACCTCAACCCAATTTAGATGGTTTGGGATGAGTTGGACTGCAGAGTGAAAGAAAAGCAGCCAACAAGTGCTTAGCATATGTGGGAACTACTTCAAGACTGTTGGAAAAGCATTTCAGGTGAAGCTGGTTGAGAGAATGCCAACAGTGTGCAAAGCTGTCATCAAGGCAAAGGGTGGCTACTTTGAAGAATCTAAAATATCAAATATATTTTGATTTGTTTAACACATTTTTAGTTGCTACATGATTCCATATGTGTTATTTCATAGTTTTGATGTCTTCACTATTATTCTACAATGTAAAAAATTGTCAAAATAAAGAAAAACCCTTCAATGAGTAGGTGTGTCCAAACTTTTGACTGGTATTGTAGATAATGTTGTTTATAACAAAATTCGTCCCCTGTATGTCAAAGTATGATCTAACAGCTGGCATAGTAATAGAACTACCCAGCTAAATAGTCAAAAGAAAATCAGTGGACGCTGACTCTGACATCTCCCCCCATTGAATGTAAATGCTACTGTAATGTTACCAAATGATATGTGTGACGGTACTGTAAGCTGTTTACATAGATAGCCAACGTTAGCTAGATAGCTAATGGCCTTAGATAGCTGAATAGCATTTACCAAAATGGCCAATAACTTAACCTTGGTAACGTTAGAAGATTGCGTTATATTTTAGACCTATGAAAACAAATGCTAGCGGTAACGTAACTCTACTGTACCATTACCTGCTTGCTAGCTAGCTTGCCAAGCAGCTAAGCAGCAACTATTGATAGCCAAAAGTTAGCGGTTGCTATTTAAATTCTACTGTTGGAAAACAAGTTGGCTCTGGTTAATTTCATTATTGCTGTTTAATTCATGCTTTTAATATTATGTTGTTGAAAAGCTTATATTCCAGGAGAACTTTGGAGAAGGTTTGCTAGCTAGCTAGTTACAGTTCTGTCTCAATCGTGCACTGTTTGGCCATCACTATTTTTTTTGGGTGGTTGTCTGACTCAACCAACACCATCACACCCCTCCATCTTTCGAATGATGTGTCCTTCTTCCAAAGAATGGCTGTGTCCTTCTTCCAAAGAATGGCTGTGTCCTTCTTCCAAAGAATGGCTGTGTTCTTCTTCCAAAGAATGAGGAGCTATACATGACTGGCTTTTGAAACATGGACACGGAGATGGTGAATGGACATGGTTGACAGCATAAGGTGAGTAAAATAGCACCATGCTCTACCAACTGAGCTACAGAGGACCACTGAGGACTACAGATTACCAAATAAACAAACACTCTTATCCTTGATGGCGGCTATTCCTCCTGACATTGTTGTGGGTGTTTTTTGGCTGTGGGCCTTGTTCTCTTGTTGTTGTGGTTCCTGTTGTTCTCTTGAGGTGTTAAAGGTATGTCCTGTTCTTTTCCTCAACATAATCTGTCAGTGTTGCCTTGACTGGCAGAGGTGCCAGGGCCTGTGATGTCACAAAGCGAGAGGTGCAATGTGGATCTCGAAGTGTGACCGATTCGCCTCCACAGACAAATCGATTAGTGCAGGTTCAGGACTGAGGCTCAGAGCGCTTTGCATATGGAACCCTTCTCCTTACACAATAGGGGAAGAGAGCTCTGCCAAACAAAGACACACACACACATATAAACAAACAGCAAATACACATACACACATACACACACACGCACACACGCACACACGCACACACACACGCACATACACACACACACACACACACACACACACACACACACACACACACACACACACACACACACACACACACACACACACACACTCACACACACACACACACACACACACACACACACACACACACACACACACACACACACACACACACAAAACAATAGTGGATTCACATAAACTACTAAAGGTAGCTGGCCAATTCAGGGTCCACAGTCAACCAGGCCTCCCCTCCCCTGCTCTCCACTCGTCATCCCCATCCCCCTGTCCCCCCTCCCCATGCCCCGTCTGGTTGAAAGGTCAGTGGGTGTCTGGGAAAGCCGTCTCGGGATCCCCCTCCTTATTAAAGGTCAGCTCTTAAACCCAGCCAGGCAGAGGGCCAGGGCTGGAGCTAGAGCCAGGGACAAACACAGACACAGGGCTGGAGCTAGAGTTAGGGACAGAACAGGGCTGGAGCTAGAGTTAGGGACAGAACAGGGCTGGAGCTAGAGTTAGGGACAGAACAGGGCTGGAGCTAGAGTTAGGGACAGAACAGGGCTGGAGCTAGAGCCAGGGACAGACACAGACACAGGGCTGGAGCTAGAGTTAGGGACAGAACAGGGCTGGAGCTAGAGTTAGGGACAGAACAGGGCTGGAGCTAGAGTTAGGGACAGAAGAGGGCTGAAGCTAGAGTTAGGGACAAACACAGACACAGGGCTGGAGCTAGAGTTAGGGACAGAACAGGGCTGGAGCTAGAGTTAGGGACAGAACAGGGCTGGAGCTAGAGTTAGGGACAGAACAGGGGTGAAGCTAGAGCCAGGGACAAACACAGACACAGGGCTGGAGCTAGAGTTAGGGACAGAAGAGGGCTGGAGCTAGAGTTAGGGACAGAACAGGGCTGAAGCTAGAGCCAGTGACAAACACAGACACAGGGCTGGAGCTAGAATTAGGGACAGACACAGACACAGGGCTGGAGCTAGAGTTAGGGACAGAAGAGGGCTAGAGCTAGAGTTAGGGACAGAACAGGGCTGAAGCTAGAGCCAGGGACAAACACAGACACAGGGCTGGAGCTAGAGTTAGGGACAGACACAGACACAGGGCTGGAGCTAGAGTTAGAGACAGACACAGGGCTGGAGCTAGAGTCAGGGACAGACACAGACACAAGGCTGGAGCTAGAGTTAGGGACAGACACAGACACAGGGCTGGAGCTAGAGTTAGAGACAGACACAGGGCTGGAGCTAGAGTCAGGGACAGACACAGACACAAGGCTGGAGCTAGAGTTAGGGACAGACACAGGGCTGGAGCTAGAATTAGGGACAGACACAGACACAAGGCTGGAGCTAGAGTTAGGGACAGACACAGACACAAGGCTGGAGCTAGAGTTAGAGACAGACACAGGGCTGGAGCTAGAGTCAGGGACAGACACAGACACAAGGCTGGAGCTAGAGTTAGGGACAGACACAGGGCTGGAGCTAGAGTTAGGGACAGACACAGGGCTGGAGCTAGAGTTAGGGACAGACACAGGGCTGGAGCTAGAGTCAGGGACAGACACAGGGCTGGAGCTAGAGTCAGGGACAGACACAGGGCTGGAGCTAGAGTCAGGGACAGACACAGACACAAGGCTGGAGCTAAAGCCTGGGACAGACACAGGTCTGGAGCTAAAGCCAGGGACAGACACAGGGCTGGAGCTAAAGCCAGGGACAGGGAAGAGCACAGGTCTGGAACTAGAGTCAGGGACAGGGACACACACGGGGCTGGAGCTAGAGCCTGGGACAGATACAGACACAGGGCTGGAGCTAGAGTTAGGGACAGGGACACACGGGGCTGGAGCTAGAGCCTGGGACAGATACAGACACAGGGCTGGATCGAGAGCCAGGGACAGGGACAGGTACATGGCTGGAGCTAGAGTCAGGGACAGGGACAGACATTGGGCTAGATCTAGAACCAGGGAAAGGACAGACCCAGGAATTATAGGGATGGAGCAAGAGCTGGAACCAGAGACAAGGCACATACTAGGCTAGAGCTTGAGCTGTACACAGTGACATGGGAAGGGGCAAAGGCAGGTGACAGGATATGTGTAAAAAGACGTAGGCTAGGGGAACAGGCAGGGGCAGGGACAGGGACAGGGACAGGGTTACAGCCAGACAGGGACAGGTTCACATTGATTGGGCTGGGGTGAGGAACGTGCCAAGGTCTGGCAGGAGGGATAGATCTAGTTTATAGAGGCTGTTGTTTCTTTATAAGAGGAAGGTCATTTGCATTTTTCTGGACTGTTTTTTGTCTGGGTTTTGTGCTGGGTTGGCGGGAGGTTGCGGTTATAGGGTGTTGCCCTGGGGGGCTTGTTTTTTGGGGTGCAACGATTGGTATGCAGTGGGGGTTGGTTCCTGGCAGCTACCACATTGCACTCCACGTCCCCCCATCACATCCCCGCCTCTAAGATTTATGCATGTTGGTCAGCTGAGGGTTCCAGACTCAGACAGAGAGAAAATCCTGCAGTCCTTTCACATGCAAAACAGGGGTCGGGGTTTGGACAACCCTGTCCCCCTCCCGTCACTCAGTCAGGATCCCACGGCTGACACCAACATGCTCCCTCGTTAGTCAAGTGTGCTATTATAATAATCAACTACTCTACCACTGCACCGCCATCTGTAATCAACTAAATCAAGAACCCTTTATGAGTGCCCAGGAGGGAGAGCGAGAGAGAGGTGAGAAAGAGAGATGGGGAGAGAGAGAGAGAGAGAGTGTGTGTGAGAGAGCGTGAGAGAGTGTGAGAGAGAGTGTGAGAGAGAGTGAGAGAGAGTGTGAGAGAGAGTGTGAGAGAGAGTGTGAGAGAGAGTGTGAGAGAGAGAGAGGTTCAGAAGTGGGAAATGCTGATTGGAAATATTTTTGGTAGGGAGGTCTTCTGTAGGTCTTATGTGAGAGGTCTTATGTGTCTTAATAAATATTATAGGCCAAGATCACGAGGGCAACAGTAACTTCCTCTGCAGGCTATTGTGTACAGCGTGTCTGGGAACGAGATCAGGCCTACAGTTACACTCACATTCTACCACACCCCCCAACAATATGCAGACAGTTCATGGCCCTAACACTTACTTACTTTTACTTACAATGCAGTACTATGTCGTTTTCCCAGGCTAATTACTTGAATGCACCTACTGTAAGTCGTTCTGGATAAGAGTTCTGCAATGTGACTGAAATAAAAATGCAAAGACAACTTTGAATGCAGAATTATTGCTCCGTGATCAAAAAAGACCACTGAATCCTGATGTGTGCGTGCTTGCAAGCGTCTGTATCACTGCCAAGATTAGATACTGGACCATTCTTGTATTACACATCACTTAAAGAAAGCTTTATCATAAACCCAGCTTAATCTGGTCTACTGATTACATAAATAAGTCATAACCAGCCATATGAACTTGCATCATGTCAGTAAAGGCCAAAATATCAAATCCTGTAACTGTACAGAGTGGACTATGGCTAGATTTTTAGATTGTTAACCAGATATTTTCATAGAAAAATGTTAGTTCCTGCCAAGCAAACTGATTGGTCAATTTGCTTCCAACCGTGCTAATAATCACAGTATGGCTGTAACATCACGTTCACTTGCACTTTCATTCTTTCTTGGCAAAGAGATTCAAGCCCCAAGTGAATTCTTGGTAAAATAAAATGTTGAAAGAAACAGAAACAAAGTGTTATTCATGTAAAGTTTGCAATCAGACTTAATAATCAGCAAGTCTGTCTCAACTAGAGCTCTGTACTTCAGCACACCCGGTTCTTAGAGGGCCTCCTAGCCAATAAAAGGCATGGCATGATTTTAAAAAAACATAAGAAATATGAATATGCCGACAGGGCCGTAAAACTTATACGATTTGGCCTCCTTCTGAAATGATTTTAAGGAGATGATATTGGATATAAATCTATCATTTTGAGAATCTCTGTCCTTCGCGTTTCTTATCTTGATGGCCATTTTAAGAGTTTGATGCCTGTCTATAAGATGGCAGCTTTTATGAATTATTGCCTTTATTTGCATTGGAGGCAAAGAGCGAAGGACGTTTGGGTTGACGTCTTCCGTTGTCTCTTGAGAATGTGTGTGTGTGTGTGCGTGCATGTGTGTGCGTGTTTACATGTGTGCTCACATGAAAAATATTACAGTTTACTACAGAATACTACAGTACTTACTATAGAATTATGTAGTAAACTGTAGTATACTGTACACACTGTAGTGTCCCTCAATCATGAGTAGTACTTACTATAGAATGTTGTGGTATACTCTAGAACACTATAGTAAATGCCTCAGTATTATCCAGGTGAAAACACTGTAGTAAAAACGCTACATCTGCAAAAACACAACCGTTTTATAACTAGTGTCCTGAGACCCGAAAAAAAAAGTTTGGGTTATTATTTACATTTTTTACACAAGTGTTTGGCGTGAAAAAACATGTTACCAAGAAAAATATGTGAACAAAAATATTGTTATTTCTATTTTATTGTAAGTGCAGAATTATCCTCTGTAGAGGTAGTGAAGAACGTAGAGGATGATGGGTTAATAGGGAGGGATCTTGAGGAGATCCCTGTGAGTATTACATCTGTGCCAGCACAGAGGGATAGGCCAACGAGTGATATACAACATGCAGTAAGGCTGGCTTCTTAGCGTTCATAGTAATGGTTATCAACTGTACTGCAGAAATAGAACATAAACTCACAGCAAATAGATGTTGTGGTGGCAGCTGCAGAGATATACTTGGGTGTATGAGATTGGAATTCAGAAGAGTTCCAGGGTGTGTTGAGTGCTGGTGTCCCATCCTTCCAGACCGTTGGCATGGAGTAGGAGCAGATAAGGTCAAAGTAGTGGAATGGGGTAGTGGGTTTTTAATGAGTGTAGGGTTAGTTGGAAGGCTGTTTTTTTATTTGTTTATTGTATTTTTATATTACGTAGTGTAATGGATCTATACTATAGTTCCGTTGGGGGCGGTAATGCAACATATTTGATGCATTAAACCCCGCTGAAGAAGAAGTTCCCTACAGGTTATAGAAAAGAACAGAAGCGTTGAACTGTCCCAGTCCTACCTACCTACAGGTTATGGAAAATGTGTTCTGTTCTGTTTCTCCAGTAGAATTCCTCAAGGATGAAGCCACTATTTCTATGTAAAAGATAATAAAACAAAAACACTACAGCAAATTCTACAGTAATTTCTGCAAAAACACTACAGTAAATGCTACTGTCAGCAAAAACACAACAGTAAATTGTACAGTATAATTAATTACTTTAGTATATACTACAGTTTTCTTTACTACAGTATTTGTACTATAGTTAACTGTAAATACTACAGTGCAAAAACACTGTAGTGAATACTATAGTATCTCTACCATAGTATAGATATAGTATTTTTTCATGTGGGTCTGTTGGGAGAAGCAGATCGGCGAGAGATTGAATTTGATTGTGGCCTTGTTAAGAGTAACTTCTCATGAGTGTCCTTGGGGAGAGTAATGTTGCTATCTACCTTCATAGATTCTTACTTCCCAGAAGTCTTAATTCCTCCACCACTTTAAACTGGATTATGATCCAAAACGCAGATGTGGATTGGATATTGGTCTGTAACTAGAGCATGCAGTTTTCCTTGGTCACCCACATGAAAAACTACTATAGTTTACTATGGTATAAATACTGTAGTGTTGCTATATTTACACACTATAGTACTCACTATGGTGTTTTTGCGGACATTACTGTAGTGTACTGTAGTGTTTTTGCTGACATTACTGTAGTATACTGTAGTATTTACTGTAGTGTTTTTGCCTTATTAACTTTGACATGGAAGTGGGGGCTTACCCCTGGAGGAAACCTACTGAAGAAATACCAAAAGAGCACATTTTCCATTACCTATAATTAGGTAAGACTGGTGTCTGAACGAATAGGTTCAGCGCTTATAACCTATATGGCAGTGTTTCTCAGCCCTGGTCCTCAAGTACCTCTAACAGTACACATTTTATTGCAGCCCTGGACAAACACACCTCATTGAACTCATTGAGGGCTTGATGATTAGTTGACAAGTTTAATCAGGTGTGCTTGTCCAGGGTTACAATAAAAATGTGTACTGTTGGGGGTACTCTAGGACCAGGGTTGGAAAACACTACTATACGGAGGGGGGGGGGGGGGTTAGGGGGGGTTAGGGGGGGTTGAGGAATATTAAAATTAAATATATATTGTGTAGTATAGTATTCTACTGTTTACTACAGTTTACTACAGTGTACTACAGAATTCTATACTAAGTCCTGTAGTATTCTATAGTAAATGATAGTATTTTTTTTATGTGGGTATGAGGGTGTTTACCATGACTTATAAAATGATCTTATTCTTGAAATGATTTCCAGCTGTCCAACATGCTGCATCAGATTCTTTCACACATTAATTGTGTGAATTCCTCTTCAAGAAGCATCTTTATTGTACCCCTTTCTTGGGCTTTTCTTTCTCTCATTCCCTTCACACCCTGGCGGTGCCTACAGTGTCCCCAGAGTCTACAGTGTCCCCAGAGTCTACAGTGTCCCCAGAGTCTACAGTGTCCCCAGAGTCTCAAAGACACTGAATCACACGTAAACAAAATACTAATTACCACAGAACAGAACTATCAATCTCCACACATGGAATACTACTCCCTTAGTACTACATATTATTACATATTATAACATAGTACTACATATAATCCTCAAAATATGCCCTTCTACCCATGTCAGGATTATTTTGGTTAATGATGAATAATGCATGAATATCTCCCTCCCTCTGGCTTCTAATGCCGTCTCTTATTGGCTTTGGCACAGCACCACTCACGCCTCTGTCTGTCTGGGGTCCAACGCTCACAGACTCCAACACCCACCCCCCAATCAGAGCTGATTTCCCTACCAAAAGTGAATCAACCAAAACCATGACTAAAACAATTGCATTACTAAAACTGCTTTTATGGAAACAAGACATTTGAGGGTATCAAATTTGAGAATAAAGCACATTTTGTTTATTGACTATTGTCATACGTTCTTAGTAGTGTACTGTCAACTTTTTGTGAAATTTTGGTGTTTGCACCTCACTCTTTCTGTTTTTCTGTTACACCGTCCACAAGCAGACGAGAGCAAAAGAAAGGGAGAGAGGGAAGGAGAGAGAGCGAGAGGAAGAGAGAGGACAGCCCTGGCCGTCAGTGACAAGCTAGTTGTCGGGTCGTTAACAAGGGGCAGGGGGCCTGGACGTATGGATGAGAGAGGGAGAGAGAGGACAGTGTGACAATCCACCTCTCACCCCGGAGGGGCAGCAACGGGACATGGCTGGGAGGGGGGGGGGGAGAACAGAGGGGGCTGCAGTTATAAACAATAAAGACAGAGTGTTATCTGAAGCAGCAAATTCCCCCCCCCCCCCCCCGGCTGCAGGGATCTGTGGTGGAGGAAATCAATAGATACTCACTGAACACACTGCCATAACCTTGTCAGACCTGAGCAAGGGTACTACAGAGAGCCAGGGGAAGGGGACGAGGGAGAGAGAGGGAGAGAAAGAGGGGGAGAGGGCGAAAGGGGGAGAGGGGGGAGAGGGAGAGGGGTAGTGAGGGAGAAGCCAGAAGAGAGAAAAAGAGTGATGGAAAGAGAGATCAGAGAAGTAGTGGTGTCATGTGGCTTAGAGTGAGTGACCGGTAATAGCTGTGTGTGTGTGTGTGTGTGTGTGTGTGTGTGTGTGTGTGTGTGTGTGTGTGTGTGTGTGTGTGTGTTCCATGGCCTTGAGGTGCTTCTAAAAGCCGTTCGCTCAAACGGCTCATCTCAGAGTGACCATGGCAGTGAACCCTCAGATTCCAGAACAGATAATCACCAGGCCCTCAGTGACCCAGCTCTGGACACACACACACACACACACACACACACACACACACACACACACACACACACACACACACACACATACACTTGGTCAGCCAGGATAATGGAAAAAACAATCCTAAACCACAACAACCCCAGTATTTAACCAGCTGGGACTGTGGTGTGTGGAGGTACTATACAGTCACACAAAATAAACAAAAAGACACAGGTTTCTGGATCACTCATGGTCTAATGGATGAGATTATACCAGGCCAGAAATTGCATCATCAGTATGGAGATGGAACAGAGTCAGGGAAGGAAGGGAGACTAAGAGGGACAGCGGCCCTATGTCTCTCATACATGAACACACCACACACTCAGGAACTCATGGCTTTACAGACCACTTCAGGTCAGGGGTGTGACCTAAGGATAGCTAGCAGGCCTTTTACCTTACCGTCTGTTGCCTGACCCCTTCACACACACCAGCCACACACACCCACACACACACACACACAGACCCCACACACACAGTATCTCGCTCCTTCCCGACGGACAGAAACAAAGGACATCATTATGCCCACATCAATCCGAGGCTGAGAGGAACATGTAAAATACATGTGGCTTGTCTTGGCTAATGTATTGATATGGGAGCTAAGGGAAGGACTTAATGACCAGGCTGGCTGGCTCACAGTTAACTCTGCTCTTTCTTCTAGCTACTCCTTTCATCTGAATTATTTAACGGTGTAATACCTGACGACTGTCATAGCTGCTTCTTATTCTCCCTGGACCTTTCACTTTTCATCTCTATTTAGTCATATTCACCGCTCTCTTTCTCTTTTCACCTTTCTCTTTACCGTTCTTTCTCTTTTTCCATCACTTTCTGTATATACATATATATTACATGACCAAAGGTATGTGAACATTTGCTCGTCGAACATCTCATTCCAAAATCATAGGTGTTAATATGGAGTTCGTCCCCCCTTTGCTGCTAGGCTTTCCACTAGATGTTGGAACATTGCTGAGGGGACTTGCTTCCATTCAGCCACAAGAGCATCAGTGAAGTCGGGCACTGATGTTGGGCGATTAGGCCTGGCTCGCAGTCAGCGTTCCAATTCATCCCAATGGTGTTCGATGGAT
This sequence comes from Salmo trutta, assembly GCF_901001165.1. Lineage (NCBI taxonomy): Eukaryota > Metazoa > Chordata > Actinopteri > Salmoniformes > Salmonidae > Salmo > Salmo trutta. Next base: position 18,226,343 of record NC_042961.1, on the reverse strand, counting down.
TTGAGGTCAGGGATCTGTGCAGGCCAGTCAAGTTCTTCCACACCAATCTCGAACAAAGCATTTCTGTATGGACCTCGCTTTGTGCACAGGGGCATTGTCATGCTGAAACAGGAAAGGGCCTTCTCCAAACTGTTGCCACAAAGTTGGAAGCATAGAATCGTCTAGAATGTCATTGTATGCTGTAGCGCTAAGATTTCACTTCACTGGAACTAAGGGGCCTGCACAAACCATGAAAAACAGCCCCAAACCATTAATCCTCCTCCACCCAACTTTACAGTTGGCACTATGCATTCGGGCAGGTAGCGTTCTCCTGGCATCCGCCAAACCCAGATTTGTCAGTCGGACTGCCAGATGGTGAAGTGTGATTCATCACGCCAGAGAATGCATTTCCACTGCTCCAGAGTCCAATGGCGCCAAGCTTTACACCACTCCAGCTGACGCTTGGCATTGCGCATGGTGATCTTAGGCTTGTGTGCAGCTGCTCAGTCATGGAAACCCATTTCATGAATCTCCCGATGAACAATTATTGTGCTGACATTGCTTCTAAAGGCAGTTTGGAACTCGGTAATGAGTGTTGCAAACCGCAGACAGATGATTTTACGCCCTACGCACTTCAGCACTTGGCGGTCTCGTTCTGTGCCCTACAACTTCGCGGCTGAGCCGTTGTTGATCTTAGACGTTTCCACTTCCCAATAATAGTACTTACAGTTGACCTGACTTGTTGGAAAGGTAGCAGTGCCACGTTGAAAGTCACTGAGCTCTTCAGTAAGGCCATTCTATTTTTTTATTTGATTGAACCTTTATTTAACTAGACAAGTCAGTTAAGAACAAATTCTGATTTACAATGACGGCCTACCCCGGCCAAACCCGGATGACGCTGGGCCAATTGTGAGCCGCCCTATGGGACTCCCAATGACGGCCAGTTGTGATACCGTCTGGAATCGAACCAGGGTCTGTAGTGACACCTCTAGCACTGAGATGCAGTGCCTTAGACTACTGCACGACTCGGGACCACAAATCAGTGCTTCGCCCGGGAATCGAACCCAGGTCGAAAGAATGGGAATCTTCCACAATACCACTACACCAGCAGCGCTGCTGCCGTGCTACTGCCAATGTTTGTCTATGGAGATTGCATGGCCATGTGCTCGATTTTATACACCTGTCAGTAACGAGTGTGACTGAAATAGCCGAATTCACCAGTTTGAAGGGGTGTCCACATACTGCTGAATATATAGTGTATATATTTCCCTCTTTACCTCTCTCTTCCCTCTTCTATGTATAGTCAAAGGAAGGTGTAGATGATAGATTGTGTATCAATGGCCTGCAGGTCCTGTGTTGGATCTGGTTGGTACGGGGTGAAGAGCACGCTAGGTTAAGCTTCTCTCCACCCTCTCTGTCCCCCTATCTCCCCCTCCCCCATCCTGGCTCAGAGTGTTCCGGTAGTGTTGACCTTGTAAAGACCACTTGACCTGCTCCAGCCACACAGCTCTGCTGTAATCTGAGCCACAGGGCTTTATGGCTGAGAGAGATAGACTCAGGGTTGAAGGAAGGAGGGATAGTACTTAGGGATGGAGTGGGAGAGGGTGGGGTGAGGAAGGAAAGAGAGAAGGGAGGTGAGCGAAGAGGGACTGAGATGGCTGTATTTGATGATGACCAGCAACCAGTACAAGCACCCAAGCACCTATAAGCAGCCAGCCCATCACCTACAACAGAGAGTCATCTAAAGAGTAATACAATTGACCTGACCCTGAATTCATTTGTTACATTATATTTATACAATTCACAAAATAACTGAAGGGGATTTGGAACTGATACGCAACATGAAATTCTTGAATTAAATATACAGTAGATGTATTTCCTGATTCTGTGGTGTGTGTGTGTGTGTGTGTGTGTGTTGTGTGTGTGTGTGTGTGTGTGTGTGTGTGTGTGTGTGTGTGTGTGTGTGTGTGTGTGGTGTGTGTGTGTGTGTGTGTGTGTGTGTGGGCAGTATCCTTGGACAGGTCCCTGTATGCTAGATGACAGATGGATAGAGAGATGGAGACAGACTGAAAGAGGAGAGTAATAAAGGAGAGACGATCATTTAAAAAGCAGGCATGCATATCTGAACCTGGCCCTTACACCCTCCTCCACCTCCCTCTCTTTTTCCTGCGCTCCACACTCATCAGCTCTCCATTTCTCTTTTTCTCCTCATTTCCTCTCCCTCTGCTAGACAATCAATTTCCGCCCCTGGCATGGCAGAATCCATCCCCTTCCCTCCCAGCCCCCCTCCACCGCGCTGGTCAGGCGACTGAGGCTGACCTTTTCACTGATTCCTGTTATTAGAGAAACTGACATTCAAACCCGGGAGCCCCCAGGACACTGCAAGACCGCCGCACACGCACACCAAACCCCTCTATCACCCATACCCCTACCACCCCACCCACATACCCCCACTACCGCCACCATATACCCCCTTCACACATACACACATCCACATACCCCAATTTAAGTCATTCACTGACAACAAACAAGATGAATCCATTGATATGACAGTCACTGGTAACCCTGGTCCTCACGCGCCTGTAGCGTCTGCTAGTTTTCTCTTCTCCCTCTGGTTCTGAGCAATTTAAGTCCGTGATTGCTCAGATGATGGAACTTACTTAGTTCCCCTGGTCTGAATCAGTCACTGGCTATCAAGGCTCGGAGGCAGTGGAGGTTGCTGAGGGGAGAACCGTTCATAATAATGTCTGGAACGGAGCGAATGGAATGGCACCAAACACCTGGAAACCATGTGTTTGATGTATTGGATACCATTCCACTGATTCTGCTCCAGTCATTACCACCAGGGATGTGCGTGTGTGTGTGTGTGTGTGTGTGTGTGTGTGTGTGTGTGTGTGTGTGTGTGTGTGTGTGTGTGTGTGTGTGTGTCTGTGTGTGTGGGTGTGTGTGTGTGTGTGTGTGTGTGTGTGTGTGTGTGTGTGTGTGTGTGTGTGTGTGTGTGTGGTTCACGCCATGAACACACACCCTCTCCCCTTTGCCTCAGTGAGTGGTGTAGTGGTGTCTCTGTGTGATAATTCGGTTATTCTGGGGGTAATTATTACCAGTGTGTTAGCGTAGCCAGACAAAAGACCTTCCCTATTGTAATCTGCTAGATGAGGTTTTAATAGTAGTAGCAATGCGCTGTAATGATAAACACTCCCCAATCAGCAGTGTCTTTAAACAACAGCACTGAGCAAATAAATACTACAGTACACAGATATGGCTAGAAGTGTGTGTGTGTGTGTGTGTTGTGGTTGTGCGTGTGTGTGTGTGTGTGTGTGTGTGTGTGTGTGTGTGTGTGTGTGTGTGTGTGTGTGTGTGTGTGTGTGTGTGTGTGAGGTCTTGCGTGCGGACGTATTTACTTACCTAGAGAGCCTTTCAGCGTCACTCAGCACTCAGATCACTGGCGGGCGAGGTCGATAACAGGTGTGTGTGTGCGTGCGTGTGTATGCCGTGTGAGAGTGTGCGTGTGTGTTCGTGCTTATTTGTGCAAACGTGTGGCCCGGCCAGTAGAACAGGTCAAGCATGTGACCAACCGGCGCTCAGGGGCTAAGGGTGTGTGTCATAGAAACAGTCTTCTGGGAAACGGTGAGAAAAGTTTCACCGGGCCAAGTGTGTCTGTGCAAGCATGTGTGTTCATGTGGTGTGTGTGTGTGTGTGTGTGTGTCCGTTTGGAACACAATGTGCCTGAGGGTATAGGGAAGGAGGAACATACCAGTTCTTCTCTTTTCTTCTCTCTCCTCATCCCTCTCATCCACTACTCACAAAGCAAAAACCTGGTGACCTGACTTAGTTCCTTCCCACCTGTGAAGACAGCAAAACGACAACTATACTGACATACCTTACAGAGGAACAGACTACCGCAAAGTTAAATAATTAACTATTTATAGGTATACCCCTATGTCCAATATGTGTATGTGGTAAAAACATTTTTTTTAAAAGATCTAGACATATTTGTGACATAAAAGGTCTGAGATGCAGGGATTGTTGTTCTTGTGTGATCACACAGTATGCAGACTTCAACAAACACTCCTATCTATACATTGATCCAAGATGGCTACCAAGAACCACAGGGACACAGTTTCCCATGGATGACCAGATTACACACAGGACCTCAAACGACTGGAGCAGCACAGAGGCAGGCGGTGGAGACCACTGGTTCTTCACTTAAACTCAGACATGCCATGCCCCCTACCCCCACTCACTAACTCACTCACACACACTCTTTCACACAATGTTTCAGACGTTTCCTCTTCCCCCGCTGGGTACAAAGGTGCACAGTCATGTGAAACCCAATCTTAAGGCCCACAGGACTGACCTGTAACTGCTACTACACACACACACACACACACACACACACACACACAATATTCACACACACACACACACACACGGGAGGGGAGATGAGAGACTTTGAAGTTGTACATTTCAAGTAGAATACCTCCCTATCATAGTCATGGTTAACTGTCCGTAGAAGCTCTTCTGTCGCGTGTGTGAGCGGGGTGTGAGCGCGTGTGTGGGCGATGGAGCATGTGAGCGCGTGTGTGAGCGAGTGTGAGCGAGTGTGTGAGTGAGTGTGAGAGCGTATGTGGGTGTGTCAGCGTGAATGTGGTGTGTCAGCGTGAATGTGTGTGTGAGCGTGTATGGGTGTGTGAACGAGTGTGAGGGTGTATGTAGGTGTGTGGGTGTGTGTGTGGGTGTGTGAGCGTGAATGTGTGGGTGTGTGAGCGTGTGTAAGAGCGTATGTGGGTGTGTGGGTGTGTGAGCGTGTGTGAGAGAGTATGTGGGTGTGTGGGTGTGTGAGCGTGTGTGAGAGCGTATGTGGGTGTGTAGGGCGTGCTGTGTGGGTGTGTGTGGTGGGGTGGTGTGAGCGGTTGTGTTGTGGGTGTGTGGGTGTGTGGGTGGTGTCGCGTGTGTGTAGGAGAGTATGTGTGTGGGTGAGTGTGTGTGTGAGTGGTGTGGTGTGGGTGTGATTGAGCGTGTGGGAGCATATGTGTGGGTGTGTGTGTGTTGGCGTGTGTGGGAGCGTTATGTAGTGTGTGGGTTGTGAGTGTGGTGTGTGAGCGTATGTGTGTGTGTGGGTGTATGTGTGTGTGTGTGTGTGTGGGTGTGTAGCGCCATACCAGTCTGGGGCTGCAAACAAAGCACAGAAGGGTCACCTTTTAACCTTAACACAGAACACAGTGAGTTCTAGACAACACAGATGGTATTACTGCCCTGCTCACTCCCCTCCACACACACAAACACACACAGCTGAACACACACACACATACACACACACACACACACACAAACACACATTAGGTCAGCTCAGCTGTCCTCATGCATTCCCTCTGTTTTCAGCTTGCGAAGGTGACCTGGCCCCCTCATCTGTGCAGCTGCAATTAACCCCACCAGCCATGTGTGTGTGTAGTTAAACATACTAATTCTCTGGAATACGGAGGTTTTATCACACACCCACACAGACGCACAAGGACATGTACAAACACACACACACACAGACGCACACAGACATATACAAACGCACACGGACATATACAAACACAGACACACACACACACACAGATTGGCTTCTGTCTTTTATCCAGCTCTAGCCAGTGGATTTTCCAGTGGGGTCACAGTAGAAAGAGGGGGTCACAGTAGAAAGATAAGCCCTGGATGAGACCCAACCATTGAGACACAGCACAGAAGGTGTACTTTACGGAGTCAGTGTGAAGGCATAGGGGACAGATAGTGTCTGTTTTGTCTACTTCTTGACATGGACACAAGGGGTGTCCAAGAGGTCTCTACGCTGTTTGCATTCCGGTCCCCATTCACTCCTCCTCCCCTGACAATGAATTTGAACTTGAGACACAGATGGAGAGTGGGGGAGGGAGTCGTCGTGATTGTAGACATCTCTCCCCCCCCACCCTCCAACCCTGCAGCAGCCTAGTCTCAACTTTATCTGTGGTGTCAACACCTTGCATTCCTAGGCTCCTTGTCTATCTATAGACTTTAACCTTCCTGGGCTCAGCAAACAGCCCTGGCCAGGACAAGGCCAAAAATGATCAGTCACGCCATCCACAGACAGAGAGAGAGGGGGGGGGGAGAGAAGGAGGGAAGGAGGGAGCGTGGTCAAGAGAGAGTAAGGAGTGAGAGAAAGAGAGAAATAGAGAGAAAAAGAGAAAGAGAGGTGGATAGCCAAAGGAAGAGGAGACAGGGGGGTGGGGGATAGGGGAAGAGAGAGAGAGACCTAGGGAGAGAGAGAGACCTAGGGAGACAGAGAGCTACAGAAAAGGATTTATGATGAAGTCACACAGTGATGGCCAGTCAAGGCCAGGGGCACTGATAAGGCGGTGAACTTTGAACTTTCCCTCCGTAGCCCTGACAAGTCACAATCACACCAAAGAACATGACCCCAAAATACCAGCTGCTACATCAAGATTAACTGACATCCAGTGTTGAACCCAAAGGACTGCCATCACTGCAGACATCAACGATTTCTTGTTTCTGTCCAGCGCCAAAAGCTGAACGTGCGCGCTCCACATGTAGCATGGCTGTGTTTTGACTGGATGTGTGTGGCACGTCGTCTCTGAATTCTACGCCTCCCTCTCGGCTGGATTTGGGCCTTTGTGAGATAGTGGAGGCTATGATTGGCCCAAGATGGGCTTTTTTTTGTGAGCGTTTAACACTGTTTATTACATGGTTATTAAATGTTCAATAAGGATGAGGCACAAAATCACAGTAATATCAACAATATCTATCTTGGGGATCAATCTGTCTCATTAATCAAGATTCCAATATCAATACCATATTGGGAGTGTTCCATTTAAGCACTGATCTAGGATCTGCTTATATTTCCCAATCCTACTGTAGCCTTCACCATTAGCAAGGAAAACACATAACTGACCTTAGATCAGCAGTTAGAGTCAACCTCTTACTTAGCTTTATGTATCTGCCCTGCGTCCATTATTCAGTGGTTGTGTAGAGTAATGGTCAGTGAGTGGCTATTAAGTAGCATTTACTTTGTGTCCATCTCAACTATACCACTGTGGTCAGATTCATACGGTATAGACATGCACAGGATAAGCATGTAGGCTGCTGTACATGGTAGATACATTTAATTAAAGAAGCCAGGCACTTCAATGTGTGCAATATAGCCACAGAGATGCATGCGAGTACGGACACACACAGACACACACACACACACACACACACACACACACACACACACACACACACACACACACACACACACACACACACACACACACACACACACACACACACACACACACACACACACCCACACACACACACACACAAACTTTGACCACGTTCTATTCATCAACGCTCCCAGGCCAAATAACAAAACCACAGCCTGTGAAAACACGCTTTCTTCAGTCTTTGGAGAATCTTCAACGGTAAAACACTGGCAGGAGAAACATCCATGGGAGTTTATAGGGACTGTGGGTCATGCTTGTATAGATTTTATAACAGTGACAAATGCATTATGCTTTAAACGTAAACTAGCTTCTGGAGCCCCAGTAAAGCTGCAGAGGCCTGAATGCTTTGTGAGTTTATAACACAATGAATATATCACAGAGGGAGATAGGAAAAAACGGAGCTGATTTGTTTTATTTGCCTGGCCGGTCGCATTGTTCAACAAGGAGAAAAGAGGCGACCGCTGCTGCTATGGCTCCAGGAGCACTGAAAAATGAGGAAGTAATGTAAAGCGTTGTGGCTCACCCACATGCTCACATGAAACAGGGCCTCAAAACAAGTGGCTGTTGTTTATGAAGAACAAAACACACACTTGTTGTGGTGGAGAATCAACGTTCTAATACGCTAAGTGAGCGTTAGTAGAGGAACACACAGCTGCCAGGTGTCATTGTCTCTCCTACAAGGGAGATCTAATGTTTGAGTTGGAATGGGTGGCGGTTGGTGGAGGCTATTATGATTATGGATTTTGACAGATGGATTCATTTTCAATAAGTCTGAGTAAACAGGGAGAGGTAATGATATTTAAGTCAACTTTGGTGGGCTGATACATAGAAAGAGTGGTGGTTGCCAGGGCCAGCTTCAGCCAAAAGCGACATTGGTAGCCGTTTAGGGCCCTCGGCCACGAGGAGGATCCAATTATTACATTTTTTTCAAGAACTCAACTTACTGCTGGGAGTCAGAATAGTAGAATACACAAGGTGCAAGTTCAACATTTGGTTGTGCATCAGCAGTTTTGCTCTTGTTATGTCAGATAACATTTTTTACATTGATAAGTTAGTCTAGCCAGCTATCTAAACTTGTAGTAATCATGGCTGAATACCGACCGGGCATGCAGTGCATGTACCCAGGGGCCCTGACCTCCAAGGGTCCCCCCATTGATTTTGTTAGTCAATCTCACTCAGATATCATTAAAAATGGCATAAATCTTGGCAACATGTGTAGAACTGCAGGAAATTAGCTTTAAAACTAACAAAATGATCTTTGCCATCAAGAGGGGCGCCAGTAACTGTTTTGCCCATACGGTGGGGGGGCCCCCAATCAAATCTCACTTAGGTCCCCCGAAAGGCTAGGGGAGAGGGAGGGGACACTACCAGCACCATGAGTCCCATTGAGGAGTGACATGTACTGTATGTAACATGTATGTGCTCAGAGATAGCGTGAAAAACTGTCTGCAGTCACGCCACTACAGCTGCTACCTACATGCACCCACACACAAACACACACACACACTTACACTGGCTCGGCTATCCTGGCCCAACAGGTTAGGTGACACAGCACATGTCACATGTCACCATGACCCTTGTACATCCATTGGTGAGCCTGTCACTCCCCCTCTCCCCTTCAGGGCAAAACAAACCAGTAGCGCAGTGCCAAGAGGAAGGGAAGGTGCGAGGAGGAACAGGGGGAAGCATGTGGGAAAGTTCAGCAAGTCCGAGTACAGCTCAAGACTGTATGACCTCATTTAGACACATATGCTGTAGAAGCAGTATGACTGGCTGGGGACGGCAACCATGACACCAATATGGTCCCCATTTCATATAGGCCATATGCATACTCTAGGACAATCGTGACACACAAACAAACACACACACCACGCATGCATCACAGGAGGCTGCTGAGGGAGGACGGCTCATAATAATGGCCGGAACGGAGCAAAATGGAACGGGATCAAACACCTGGAAACCACGTGTTTGATGTGTTTGTTACCATTTCCACGTCATACCACACACTTGGTCTGCTCCAAATATCTAGCCACATGACGCACAAACAACAGAATTATACTTTCGTTTTTTTTATTAATTGTTTTTCAATAAAGGGACAAAATGGGTGTGTGAACAGGATAATGCAGACAACTGCCAGAACACAGACAGTGGTTTTCCCAATACAACTGAACAGAGACCAGAAACAAATACAACAAAAAGAGCTAAATTTGTCCAATGACCTTGGGCCACTCTTTCAAAAATAAAGAAATAATATTATAACCAAAAAGAAAAAGTAAAACAAAAAATGATTCATTCCATGCCTCTGTTTTGAACAGAGCATAGGTAATAATAAATAGTAACTCCCATAGTAAAAGATAAAGGTCAAGTTCAAGTTACAACAAAACAGCTCTCACAACAAGAATAGAAAATGCTGATAACAAAATATTCCGCATTGCCATTTACAAAAAAGTCTCAACTCAAGCAGGCTTCTCCACATCTCCATTTCATTTTCATTTTTAAATATGCTTTGCATATGAAAGTATATCCAATCTAAATATAAAGCACCATTTAGTATTGGCAATGAAAAAAAACCCTGCAAAACATTGATTATTTTTCAAATTCATTTATTTTGACGCTTTTTTAAATCGATGTACTGCATATGAAGTAAGTTCATTTTTTTCTTCTTAAGATGTTGGAATGTAGTCAGGTGGGAAAGGTGGGAAAGACAGAAGCACAAAACAAACAGCCCGACGTCAGCTTGCATTACTGCTTACAGAATGGCAGCAGGGGGAGGAGGTCCAAACCAAACCAAAGAAGATATGTACAACCACCGGTGAGAGCAGGAACCAGCGCAGCGTGGCAGCCATCTTATGGCCCACTGCGCCCAATGCCACATACTTAATATTTTTTTATTGGGTTTCTTTCATTTCTTTAAACATACAATAATTCGCACTATATTATCCTGCCAAATTAAAAATATATACCGTGGCAGCTTGTTTTTTTTTCACTACCAAAAAGGTACGTAAATACCTTTGAAGAGAACAAGCAACAGTTAAAATACGAGCCTCAATATAAATACTATAGTGCCTACGCTAAGGGAACATTGAATTCAAATACCATTCTAGACATACAGAAAAAAGTAGACCATAAATGTGTTTAAGCATAGGAATTGACATGAGTGTGCATCTTCCTAATTTAAGTTCTCTGTTATATATTCATATATAATCTTCAGACCTTTCCCCCAATGCAATTTTATTCACCTGAAGAGCCAAGGCAAAATAAAAGTCACTGATTTTTTTTTCTCCATTCTATATATACTGTGATCGGGTCTTGAACACCACCAAGACAGAGAGGAAAGAGAAACACCAACAAACTTAAATACACTTTCCCTAAAGATAAGACGTGTTATAAAAAAAAAATGTCATTTTAATATCTATACCAAAAAAAGAAAAAGATTTGTACAAAAAAAAAAATATCTTGCAGTGTGAGCAGCAAGTTTGTTATCTTAGCTGAGGGGGAGTTTTTTACCCAGTCACACCACTGGAGTGCTTAGCTGGCTTTGTTGGGGTTAAATAACAATGATCAGAGGTGAAGGATAAGGGTCAAGGGGGTGGGGGGTGGAGTGGCTGGCAACAGATTCTGTATTCGTCACTATATAAAACAACGGAATTTTAGTCATCAGTCAGCATTTTAGCAAGTTTTCCCTTAAGCGTATACCTGTAAACTGGGAAAATTGAACAGTGCAATTATAGGACAATTTTGTCCTATAAATGACAGTCTAACTTTAGACTCGACCGCTGTACCGACGTTGTACCAACGTTAGACATTTTTAGAGTATCTGTACAGACTCTGAGGCAGAGTGACAAGTGCTCTTTCACCATCGACTGGGGCGGATGTCTGCAACTCAACGAGGAAAAAAACTCCTTTCACGTCAACACAAACAGCAAACAGTACAAAAACAGGAAGCTAATAAAGGTACATCTGCCCTGTATTACAAACCCCTGTATGATTATATTGTCTCCACCTCCTTTTCAAGAGCCCTGGCATGGGTACAACTGCCTTTCTTAAAGTTTTCTTCTTTTCTTTTAAGTTTAGGCAATTCATAGATGGATAGAACGTTTAAATGTATTGTAAAAAAAAGAAAGAAAAAAAGAAGAAAGAATCTCCCCCCAAGCACCATTCTGTTAGCTTCTAATTATTTGTAACTTTTCTGACTAGCTTGTTTTCATCTGAATGTCCTCGTATCGTCTGGTGTGCTGGGAGCTTAGACACTGCCTGCACCCGCACTGATAAATCTAAGCAGCATCATAGGTTTGTGCTACTGCAATACATGCCAGCTCTCAAGTCCTCACAACACTATAAAAGTCCCACGAATTTAGGATTGTACATTACAGAGCATCTTTGTGTTCAGTACCTCCGTACCAGAAATGAATATACAAACAGTTCAGTTATACACATACTGCCTGTACCGTGCCTGCTGAAAACTTCACAATTTAAAGATACTATAATACATAGCAGATAGGAAGATTATTAACCAATGCAGTTTCAAGATATCAAAGGCACTCTTTTTTTTGTTTTACCAAATGATAGTACAAATTCAAATCTTAAATCATCCTCGTCTTTTTGAAGTAATCCAAGGCTGCCACTGCTTTGCCTTTAGTAATCAAGCCAATTCATAGATGATTCTTTAACCCCATGAGGACAGAACATATTTTCGAAAGTTGAAGGTTAAGTGCGATTCCCAGGTCGTCCAGAGAGGGTTAAACTGAAGACTGTACATGATATGTGGTATGCAGCATGGTCGTTTCATTCTTGTCTTTTCTTTTTTGAAATAAAAACAGAACAAGAAAACAGCAACACATTTTACTCAACAACTAACCAACCAGGGACAATTTCATTGTTTTTTTAATTAGCCAAAACATACCATGCATGCTGTCTAATTATCAAAAATGGGAAAGGATAATCGAAAAAGAAAATAAGTACACAACATGTAAATTATTGCACAAGAGAAAGGCTCGAAGTTTTGCGTCAATGCAATAGTATTGCCCCGATACAGATCATGCATTCAAGGAGTAATGGAAACGGGGTGTGCTGGTCCAGAGCACGTTGTCTTAGCTTCCACCGGACTGGTGAAAGAAGAAGGGAGAATGTACAGGGGACTGGGGAGGGAGGGAGGGCTGATGAAACCCCCACTACTCCGACTTAATTTCGGCACTCAAGGGGCGGTCACTGTGCCATTTTTTCATGTGTTTCTCCAAGGTACTGTACACGCTGAAGGGCATCTGACAGATCTCACACTTGAACACGTCCTTGCCGATCTGCCCGTGTGTCTTCATGTGGCGTGTGAGCTTGCTGCTTGGGCGCAGGCGTAGTTGCACAGCCACACTTGTAGGGCCTCTCTCCCGTGTGGCTGCGCCGGTGCACCGTCAGGTTGCTGCAGTTCTTAAAATCTTGCCACAGTACTCACAGGTGTCGTGGACGGCTGCTGTCCTTGGAGCCAGGTCGAGTCAGCGGAGCCCCAGGTGGGGAGTGCTCCCCCCGCTCCCCGTCCCCTGCGGCCCGACACCCCCATCCAGCTCCCCAGGGGGGTGGAGAAGCGCAGGCTGCCGTTCTCGACGAGTGCTCCGAGGGAGAAGAGGCAAAGGGCGATTGTCTGGAGTCCCCTGGGAAGTTCAGAAAGGGGTCCTTGATTGTCGGGAGGCGGCATCCGGCCAGCCACTGGGAGTAGACTTCTCTGTGTTGGGGATGGGGGGGTAGGCAGTCAAATTCCTTCTCCAGCTTAATGCGTTTGGAGAAGGGGCTGAGGGGGCTGGGCTGCCCAGGAGCAGCTTCTTGGAGAGGCCCACCGAGGCAGCTTCGCTGGGGGACGTGCCGCGCCCGTTGATGGCCACGGCCGAGATGCAGCCCCCCTCGCCACGGTCCGACTCCAGCGCTGATCCTCGTCACACAGCTGGCGTTGTGTGTGCTCGCGGTTGGGTGGTGTGTGTGGTTTTCTTGGTCCAGCGCTGCGCTTGTGTGCGTGAAAGGCTTCGCTGAAGTGCTGCATGCTGGCCGCCAACCCCATGCCCTGCATCACCTCAGGCAGCGAGCGAGGGATGGAACCCTCCTCTCCTCCTACCAGGCGAACCCCAACTCCCCGACCCCAATGCTGCCGTTGTTCTCATGGTGCCGCGCTGCCTCCAGACTCAAGCTGAAGTGGTAACTGTTGTTGTTCCTCCTAGCTCCATCCACTTCTCTTCTTCTCCTCCTCCCCCTCCTCTTCCTCCTTTCCCTCTCCTCTTCTTCCTCTTCCTCCTCCTCTCTTCCTCCTCCTTCCCCATTCTCCCGGCGCAGGCGGTTGTTTCACTCTTAAGCTTGGCCACCACCGACTTGAGGGCGCTGCTGGCGCTGCCCATTCGCTCGCTGGTGCCCGGCTCGGGTGAGGAGGCTGCAGAGAGCCCATCTTCCGACTTTTCGGCGTTGGGCGAGCCCGACTTGTGCATGTGCGTCTTCATGTGGCGCTTGAGTTTGCTGGCCTGGGTGCAGGCGTGGTCACACAGATGACACTTGTAGGGCTTCTCGCCCGTGTGGCTGCGTCGGTGCACAATGAGATTACTCTGGAACTTGAAGCTCTTGCCGCAGAACTCGCAGGACTTGGTCTTCAGAGGAGTGGAGGCTGGGGGCCTGAGGGGCAGGGGGTGTGGGGGTGGTATGGGAACCCGAGGGGACTGCATGGAGGGAGGCAGGGAGGGGGGGTGGACAGGTAGGGAGGCTTCCCACACTGCCACCCTCACCTCCTCCTCCACCGGGCTGGAATGGTTGGAGCAGCCGTTGCATATGGCTGGGCTGGTTGGGAGAGTGGGGGGGAGTGGACCCTGAGGTGTTGCCCGCCAGCTCCCTCAGCCGGCGGAGAAGTCCATGGCCGATGGGGGTCCAGGGGCATGGGAGGGTTGAGACGCAGCACCCTGTCGAAGGCACTCGGATGGTGGGCTGCCAGCCAGCTCCTCTGGATTCGGTGGTGGGGGTCCAGGTGGTGGCGTGGAGGGGGACTGAAGAGCGGCGGCGTCGGGGGGAAACGCTGGTGTCCACCCCCTCCGTCCCGGCCCCCCGAGCCTGATCCTGGGATGCGGAGGAGGCTGAAGGGGCTGGCCTCGGGTAGGTGAAGCCGTGGAGGGGGCTGCGAGGGGCAGTCTGCACCCCCACCCAGGGAGGGGTCTGCCCATGCGGGGGGTGAGGGGGCTGCCATGCCGTGCTCGCTCTCCAGGTAGATGCGGAAGCCATGAGTAATCTGGGCGTGCTGGAGCAGGAACCATGCACTGCCGTAGGCCTGTTTACAGGTGGTGCAGGTGTAGGTACTCGGCTCTTCCTTACCTGCAGGGGGACAGAGGAAGAGGGGACACAGAGTTAGACTCATGTTCACAACATCAATCAATTCATTCAATAATATACATTACTGATGCCCAAAGGAAATGAGTTAGAGAGTTCAGCTCCATTCAGCTGTGCTGCATTTGACTCGTGCTTGACTGTCTTATGGATCAAATATATTTTTAGAAAGCCCCTAAAAATGGGGGGGGGTCGTAGCTTCCTCTAGCCTGCTATGGGACACTGTTATCCCGGGTGACTGTGAGCAGCCTCTCAGCTTGCTACAAAGCAAACAATGACCGCTGTCCCTGCAGAGAACACACTCCGCAGAAAACCCACTCCCATTGATGTACAAAAACCCTAACCCGGAAACACACCCCCACTAAGCATAGCAGATACTACTACAGTACTAAGGAGGACTAAGAAGTGTATGCCTCTAATTTTGGATTTGTTCATTTAGACAGAAGTCACATCGACACAGACGTATAACTGTGTTATAATCCTTTACTCTGAATGGTGGTGCAACGCACACGCACACACACACACACACACACCCACACAAAAAGAAAAGCCTCTTGCGGTGCATAAACAGAACTGCCCTCTCAATCGCGGCCCAGTGAAGTATTCCGCCGCTTGTGACAGCAAAGGAACATTTAAATCAATAATTGACTTTGAATGGCTCTCTGACAATGACCTGTGGTCCGCTTCACAATGCATGTGTAATCTCATTAAGGCCAGCCCGCTCCTCCATCAGCTCATTTGCAAGATTAGATCATAAACGGGCCGCCGCTGAAAGCCTTTCAATATGAAACCAGTTATATGGATGCAGACTCATGCACAGTCACACAACAGGCATGTACATGCACGCGCTCACCACACACACACGGCTATGAGAAAAACCCAGTACTGATTATCCAATAAGATTTCTGCTCCACTGCTCTGCTAGCCTAAATACACAGATTCTCCTAAATGCCCACACTTACAACACACCACCACAAAACACAAGAAAACAAACATTTAGACAGTAAACAGATTAATGCTGAAATGTGTAACTATAAGCATGATAGGCATGGTAAAACACACAACGAGTGGGGTTTTTGTGGTATCTTGGTCCACCTGTGAGTCATTCAGCGCATATACCCAGGGACCCTCTACAGGCTGGTTCCCTTTCAGAATAATTACTGTAGCACTCTCAGACGACACAGGAGACTCGCACAAGCCTCAAACGAGACTAAGGCGAGCCTCAAACGAGACTAGGGCGAGCCTCAAACAAGACTAGGGCGAGCCTCAAACGAGTCTAAGACGAGCCTCAAACGAGCCTAGGGCGATTCTCAAACGAGTCTAAGGCGAGCCTCAAACGAGACTAGGGCGATTCTCAAACGAGTCTAAGGCGAACCTCAAACGAGCCTGAAGAAGAAGCTCTAACAGGTGAGCCTTAGACCATATAATTTCACTAAAAGGAAAAAATATACAGGAAATTAACGTTTTACTATTTGCCTATTAAAATGAGCATTTGATACAAATAAAATAGAAAATGTATCCGTCTACTTTATTCTCGAATGACAAGCCAAATATTAGCTCTGCAAGCATGCCGACAAGATAAATATCACATTGGCATAATTATCCAGGATACATTTCCAGAAAAAGCAATTTTGTGATAAAGGGCTGTATAGTCCATTGAATCAACAGAGGGTCAGTCACTAAAGCTTCCTACTCTGCTAATGACGAGCAGTAGGAACCCAGAAAATGAGAGACAACACTAAAAGGGATTTATGGTTTACCTTCCCGCTTTTATCCTCCCCAACTGCAATTTACTTGCGGATCCAAAAACTAAGGGTCAACACTGTCACAACAAAAAGCCATCAGTTAGTGTGCTGTGTGTGTATCAGTGTGCGGTGTGTCTCAGTGTGTGTGTCTCAGTGTGTGTGCGTGTGTTGTGCGCGCGAAGCCGTGCGTGTGTGTGAGGGGAGGTGTCATATTTCTTAACAACCTTTTCTCTTCTTTTGTGATGGATATACTATATATAGTGTGTGAGGTAGACGGTGAGCAGAGAGAAAGGCTCTACGTGTGTGAGCATGTGTGTACGTGAGAGGCTAACAGTTGCTACTGGGTTGTGTGAGAGGGGGTGAGTGAGTGAAAGGCGTGAGACTCGGCGGTTGGTAGAATAATCCCGTTAAGACACTCAGACCCCTTTGTGTTCTGTCTGGGTCTAGCACGCTGTCTGAGCACTGGAAGAATTCACACACAGATGCACGCACGCACACACTTATCTTCACCACCCGCAGATTGGGAAGACTAGCATTAGCTGGTAAATTATGGACAATTAGAATAGTCAAGATGTCTGCTAATTGATGCCACCTTGCAGAGGGTCTAACCACTATGTATTATTTGATGCCACCTTGCAGAGGGTCTAACCACTATGTATTATTTGATGCCACTTGCAGAGGGTCTAACCACTATGTATTATTTGATGCCACCTTGCAGAGGGTCTAACCACTATGTATTAATTGATGCCACCTTGTAGAGGGTCTAACCCCTATGTATTATTTGATGCCACCTTGCAGAGGGTCTAACCCCTATGTATTATTTGATGCCACCTTGCAGAGGGTCTAACCCCTATGTATTATTTGATGCCACCTTGCAGAGGGTCTAACCCCTATGTATTATTTGATGCCACCTTGTAGAGGTCTAACCCCTATGTATTATTTGATGCCACCTTGTAGAGGGTCTAACCCCTATGTATTATTTGATGCCACCTTGTAGAGGGTCTAACCCCTATGTATTTGATGCCACCTTGTAGAGGGTCTAACCCTATGTATTATTTGATGCCACCTTGTAGAGGGTCTAACCCCTATGTATTATTTGATGCCACCTTGTAGAGGGTCTAACCCCTATGTATTATTTGATGCCACCTTGTAGAGGGTCTAACCCCTATGTATTATTTGATGCCACCTTGCAGAGGGTCTAACCCCTATGTATTATTTGATGCCACCTTGCAGAGGGTCTAACCCCTATGTATTAATTGATGCCACCTTGCAGAGGGTCTAACCCCTATGTATTATTTGATGCCACCTTGTAGAGGGTCTAACCCCTATGTATTAATTGATGCCACCTTGTAGAGGGTCTAACCCCTATGTATTATTTGATGCCACCTTGTAGAGGGTCTAACCCCTATGTATTAATGATGCCACCTTGTAGAGGGTCTAACCCCTATGTATTATTTGATGCCACCTTGTAGAGGGTCTAACCCTATGTATTATTTGATGCCACCTTGTAGAGGGTCTAACCCCTATGTATTATTTGATGCCACCTTGTAGAGGGTCTAACCCCTATGTATTATTTGATGCCACCTTGCAGAGGGTCTAACCCCTATGTATTATTTGATGCCACCTTGTAGAGGGTCTAACCCCTATGTATTATTTGCGTTTCCATTGAGAGTTCTTTCTTCTCACATATACATTTATTGATGTGCAAGAGCCTTGGAAAAAGTTGAAATGATTGGAAGTGTCTGAAATCTAGGCTTCCGAGTGCCTTAACAGCCTGCTTGTAATTCAGCCATTGCTCAGTTCATTGAAGAAGACTACCCAGAGCTCAGCGAAAGAGCTGAGGAAGGTGGATAGAGACAGAATGTGTGAGGGAGAGAGAACAGACAGAGATAGAGAGACAGAGACAGAGACAGAGAGAGAGACAGAGAGAGAGAGAGAGACAGACAGTGACAGACAGAGACAGAGAGACAGACAGAGATAGAGAGACAGAGACAGAGACAGAGAGAGAGACAGAGAGAGAGAGAGAGACAGATGACTGTAGAGATTGGCAGCAGTCTGTTTAGATCGCAGACGGAGAGAAACAGGAGTGAGGAAGAGAAAGATAGGAGAAAGAGAGAGAGAGAGAGAGAGAGAGAGAGAGAGAGAGAGAGAGAGAGAGAGAGAGAGAAGAGAGAGCGGTAATGTTACATGCTGCCAGCTTTT
>NC_042961.1:18199414-18201914 GCF_901001165.1 Salmo trutta | reverse complement strand
ACAACTTCCGGAGGATGTCCTCCAACCTATCAGAGCTCTTGCAGCGTGAACTGACATGTTGTCCACCCAATCAAAGGATCAGAAAATTAATCTAGTACTGAAAGCGTAAGCGACAACTAGCTAGCACTGCAGTACATAAAATGTGATGAGTAGATGACTCAAAGAGAGAGAAAAACAATAGTTGAACAGTTTTGAAAAAATGTAATTTCTTCAAAAATGAAGGAGAAGCAAGAGAGAGAGCTAGCTATATTTTGCTATATTTTTTGTTCACTTTAATTTACTTAGCTAGCTACTTAGTAGCTATGTTGACTATGACGTGTAGCGGTAAGCAGTTATGGTATGAAGGTTTGGCTTGGAAAGTTTTTTCACCTGGTCACAGACAGCTGTTGTGTTGTGCATTGAAGTCCACAATCGAAGGGAAAAGATCAGAGGATAGCACTTAGATGTGAGAAGGAATTATACAACGAGAAAAGTGATCATGATGTTTGTATGTGGCAGCTATGAAAGTGAACTGTGTTTGCGGGTGATCAGGGGTGTATTCATTCCGCCGATTCTGTTGAAAAACGTTTCTTAAATGGAAGCAAACGGAACGAAATGGAGATCAACATACCTGAATTTGTCCAAAAGAAAATCAAGTTTGCAACTGTTTGGAATAATGATTACACCCTAGATCAGCTAGATGCTGGCAAGAATGTGCAAGGAGGTATTGAATGTGTCACTGTCTGTCACTTTGATTACTCACATTTCTTCTCTCGACCTGTGTGCACCTACGTTGTAAACTTTAATTCGTAGACTTGGTTGTAGCAACTTCATGATGGGTATAGGGAGAATCAGTAGCCTTACCCTATCCATGTTACATTGAGCTGGGTGAATTGAATATGAATGACAGTCATCCAATATGCTGTAATAGAAATAAGGCCATGCTCATTAAAAGAAACGGCACCAATTGGACTCTATAGTGTCTAGCTGTACCACCCCACTATCACACACTATACAAATATAAAGAACTCCTGCTAATGTCTGCCTTCCACATACACGGCCATGTGGAGCTAATACACACACACCCTCCCAGCTCCTCTCCAACTACCTCCGGTTTCATTTTCAACACAACCCTGCAAAAATTGCCAAAAAAAACCGCCAAACTTATTTCACTGGCATTTCTCCGTTGCTTTTTTCCTCTCCATTGATAAGCCCCGATCTCTTTAATTGTCTCTGCCTCCCTCCCTCTCTCTCTTTCTTTTAATTCACCAGCTAAGCACCCTCGGGTCAGCTGCATTATCAGAAATGAGCTTTCATTTTCCTTTTTGGCGTTTTTGTTGTTTTTCTTTCCCCTACTCCGTTAAGGCGAGATGACAGAGGCCCTGGCTGCAAGGCCAGCTAACCGGTCTGAACTGGTTCTGGGCATAGAAGAGTGTGTGTGTGTGGGGGGGGGGGAGCATAGAGGAGCAGTGCCGTTCCCTTTGGCCAAAAGGGAACCTGGAAGCATTTGATGTGTAGTCAGGTACAGTCAGGGAAAAAGGAGGGAGGGAGAAAAAGAACAGGTAGAAGGAATAAGAGAAAGGAAGAAATAGAGTGTGAAAGGAGAAGCAAGTGAGAACAAGAAAGAGTGAAAGGGCTAGAGAGAGAGAGTGAAAGAAAGGAGAGCGAGAGAAAGGACTAGAGGGGAGAGCAGGCAGCCCCAGCACACAGTCTATGACACCCGTCTCATCAAACAGTTGGCTCTCTGCCAAGTTCATCTGTTAATGGACAACCAGCATCAGACCTCACCCATAGTCCCTCCCCCTCTCTCCCTATCTCCCCCCTCTCTCAGTGTGTGCATTCGGAGGGGGGCACTCCTTGCCCAAAGCCCTTCTATTAGTCTGTCTGTCTGCTGTGCCTTCCCAGTGGCCTCCAGAGCCCCCTGTCCTTGCTTCACTATAGGGGTAGAATTGGGGCTGCATGGGGGCTTCCATGGGGCCCACACAACCACTCTCTCCATCTATTGGCCCCTTCTCTCTCTCTCTCTTCTCCTCTTGGCTTATCAAATATAGATTTGTGTTGGACCAGGGCGTCTTGAACTATGGCACAGGTGTCCCGTCCCTCTCTTCTAACCCGTCAACTTTACCATACGAGAGAGACAGTTGTTGTTGCTAGCACACAGCGTGTTGAGACATATTCGCCTTGGCAAAGAACGGCCAGGAAGAGTGAACGAGAGAAAGAAAGAAATGGGGGAGAGAGAGAAAAGAGGTGGAGACAGGTTTAAGATGTATTTCAGTTCTTACAGGCAACGCGAGAGAAAAGTGGCTTTTCTTTTCACGTCCTTTTTGTCAGGCAAGCATTCAAGGTATTACAGATTATTTTCATGCTTCAACATTCAGCCAGGTATTAAATACATGACGCTTTAGACTTTGAAACACGCTGGGAGAATATACTGGCAAGTGTCTGTTTACTTTCCCGACGAGGCTCCAAATCTTATATACAGTGGTGATGGACACTACATCTGGAACTGGGGATAGGCAGC
>NC_042961.1:18034414-18194414 GCF_901001165.1 Salmo trutta | reverse complement strand
AAAGACAGAAAGATTCTCAGTGTTTTGCTTATGCCATGGTAAGTTCAATGTGTATCTCCAGCCAAAGTGTATAGAAGACGTTTTCCTTGGCCGATCATCCACTCTCTCAACGTTACAACTGCTCTATTCGAGGTGAGAATCCTTACAGAGGGGCCTAGGAAAGACAAGCAGAGAAACGCGCCTGCTAGACCAGCATAAGAGCATGTTTCCACGCACCCTCCCAGCAAAACCAAATGACTCTTTGATGATCCCTGGTGTCGTGACAGACAGTGGCGTATGAAGTGGTGGGGGATTTAGACAGCGAGCGACGACGGGGTAATGGTAGGGAGATTCTGATGCTTTGTTCTCACACAGACACACACACTCACTCACTAGTTCAGCATGGCGTTTTGGCATCAGAGACTGCAGCTGGCTCGTATGCACACACACACACACACACGCACACACACACACATGCACTCACACAAACACACAATGCAATTGATTCCAATTGGGTGCCCCCGATTTGCATTGACTTTTAACACTATTGCAAAGATAGAGTGAAGCGGAGGGAGAGAAAGTGTCAAATATGATTAAAAATGATATAGAGAAAGTGTTTGAGAGAGAAAACGAGTGGGAGAGAGAGAGCTCTGAAATTAAAGCAAAAAAATAAAGGTGCATTTAGGAAACACTAGCAGTGCTAGCAGTGCGGGCTAATCGCCTGATCTACCACACCGCAACAGCAATCATGTAATAGGCCAGCTTTAGCTTAGCCGTAGCATCAACAGCACAAAATATGCAGAGACTCCAGACCATATAGTGTACATTGGAACATACAGAGCCAGAGAAAGTCATGGGGACAGAGATATCTTTGTAACAACAAGTCTCAAGTGCTTTGTATACCATATGTATACCATATTGTGATGGGGTTAGTGGAAGAATAATTTATTTCAGTGTTGCACAATCAATCATGCTTTTTTACCATGACATTACACATGGCCCAGTCAGTTTCAGTGCTGTGTTGGTACTCACAGAACACACAGTGTAGCATTAATACACTAAAGAGCGTAAGAGATCCCAACCTAATGTGGTTGTAGTAAAATCAAGGACAACAATCCACATGGAACACACACACACACACACACACTCCCCGACAGGTACTGCCTTCTGTCTTTTCAAACAGAGCTGTTTGATATGTAAATAAGGGTATTACACCACAAGAGCAATGCTCCATATTTTCCTAAGGTACATACCAATGACAATCTCCCCACTACCACACTTACCAATGCAATAATACACAGTAATAAATATTCATGGTGCAGAAACAATATAAAAACAACTCTATAGCTGTAAAAATCTGTTACTGAAAATGCTTTGTGTAAAACAAAGAATTACAACAATTACTGTTAAAAATTACAATACAAATGGATTAATATAATAATAGTAATAATCTTTTTTTAAATATAAAACATAAATAATTCACACCTAATGATTCCAAAACATAACATTAATTTATAATACCATTGACCCCACCAGACGTGTCTCACCCATTACATTATGATGTAAATAATAACCCAGTTTAGCTGCTGGCTGAGACTGTGTGTGTGTGTGTGTGTGTGTGTGTGTGTGTGTGTGTGTGTGTGTGTGTGTGTGTGTGTGTGTGTGTGTGTGTGTGTGTGTGTGTGTGTGTGTGTGTGTGTGTGTGTGTGTGTTTAAATGGCTGGGATCATTTGTGCTGAAATTGAAGCAACATCTTATTTTAAAAACATAACGGCTAAGCAGACACACACACACAACAGTCGAGACACGACCCTGATTAGTAATGCCGATCCGTTAAGATTGAACTAAAAAAGACAATGAGCTAGGGAACCAGGTAAGACCGACATGCGCACACACACGCGCACACACACGCGCAGACACACGCGCACACACACACACACATACACACACACACACACATACACACATACACACACACACTGCACACACACACGCATACAAAAAACACACACACACACGCACACACACACTACACACACACGCGCATACAAATAACACACACACACACACACACAGTGGGGTTCACCTTACACTACATTTCTCAGCCCAACGTACCACCGGAATGGGCCTGTCTGGAGTCTATTCCATACCAAAATCCAGAAGCCAATCACAAAAGCATTTTAAAGGATCAAAGGTCAGATCTAAATTATTGTTGATGAGGATGATCCAGGCCAGACTCATTTCCTAAAACCTGGATATCTAGCCTGATGAGAAGAGATGGAATAAAACAGAGCCACAGTCACTACCCTGCATTTCTATACAACACACACACTTGCACACTCAAACGCACACATATGAGACAGGCCAGATGAAAACTCTAAAATAATATCTAGAGGAACTGTAATTATGGCCACCTTGAAATCCACCCTTTAACTCTCTATATTCCCAAGCATTTCTGCCGTTGTTTACAAGCAGAGTGATTAACAGTCTTGTTTTGTTGCTCAAATCCATCCTACTAGTTCATCTTTTCCCAGTCCTTATTTAGTGCTGCCAACCACTGAAAGACAACCCTAATTGAAATAGACAGAAAAACTACACTATAACAAATAATTAGTGGCGTTAAGATGCTTTAAATAAACGACTCTTCCTCGGCGAGCCATCATAACCGAGTGTACACTCCTCCTCTGTTATACGGCACAGAGTGAAAAAGAAAGAAAGACTAAGGGAGAAAGAGGAGGAGAGAGAGGTGGGAAATAAATGGCAGAGAGAGTAAGAGAGAGTTAGAGAAATGACAAGGAAACAAGAGAGTACGAAGGGAAATAGAGAAATAGAGAGCGTAAGAAAATGCAAGCCTTTGTTTACTGGCGTTAGATGTGGTGGGGAGAGACCACAGTGAGATCAGGAGACATCTGCTAGAGCCACATGAGAGAACTACAGCAGCATTTCTCACAGAGCCCCCAGACACACACCGTGCAAGCGGCACACACCGATAGAGTTACACACACACACACTCCAGACGAGAGCCTCACAACAGGACACACAAACGGAAGCATACACACACACACACACACATGGAATGACACACACTATAAAGCTGTAGCCTATATGGGGAAACTGGAACACACATCCTGAAAAGGCATGAACACATATCCCAGAGAAACCGTGGACACACACACACACACACACACACACACACAGACAAAAACACATACATCACAGAATTTGTGTATGGCCTCTTACAGGCATATACACACTGCACAACCGTGTAATTATATAAAACTCTCTAAACCACTCCCTCCAACACGCAGTGTCACAAACACACACACACACATTGACCCATGTGCCACATCTTTGTTTCCCTGCATGGTGGGTGGGTTGAGTCCGCAGCATTGCCAGCCAGTGCACCCACCCTGTGCCCCAATTTAGCCATTGTAAAATGGCCACTAAGTCAAGGTCACCAGTGTCACTTTGCCATTGGGCTATGTTTGATTACTGTGGAAAACCAACGTTCCCCCCATCCTCTCTGTCAAACTCAATGGATCTGAGGTCAACTGCTGTGCCAAGTTAACCGTTTCCCCTCTGCAGGTTGACACACACACACACACACACATATTCACACACACCGCTAGAGATCAGTAGCACTATGATGCATATGTGTCTCTAATTAAGAACACCAGCCAGCAAGAACAAGGCGATCTGAGACACGGATGAGATAACGATCTCATAAATCAACTCATAAGATGTGTTTCATTTCATCCTATTCTTTTGGGCTTCCCTGTGATGTTTCACAGTCCTAGCCAATCAGATGGATCACTTAAGCGAGGACCCAATCTGAGCCAATCATGGCAGTGGCATTCACACTGGGTCTCTTAGGACTGCCAATCCTACAGGGAGAGGGAACATTTCTGCCCAATATATGGCCTCTGCAGTACCCCGTCTATGCTTACCCACACTACACGACACCCCCCGCCTCCCCAACATAAACACACAAGCCCACAAGGGATATACATATTCAAACACGTCACTGCAAGTAATAGTGGTTTGTGACACACTTCAACATTTAAACATGTGCCCATGCACGGATACCGTTGTGACGCACACATGTTTCTGCACCTTCACTCAAGTTCACCTACGCCAACAGAGATACTGTATATGAATTTGAAACGCAGCTCCTATTGTTTATTTAACGACAACATGTTGTGGGGAACGGTGGTTACCTGGGATGTGTTCCTGCTTGGGGCAGATCCCTCTGGACAACGAGAAGCGGTCGTCATCAGCCGTGGCTTGGACGCCCACCTCCACGGGGCGCGTGCGAAGTGAGGCCAGGAAGGGCGAGGGAGTGAGGGCCAGGCCTGGTGAGGGGGAGGGGGGCTTGTCCAGGCCCCTGGCCAGACAGGGGGGTCCATGACATCTCTTCCTCTTGTGCTCAATGAAGAGCAAGATGTCCCCCAGGGGGAAGGTGGCCTGGCACTGACCACAGGTCAACAGGTCATGCTCCGTCTCCACGGCAACCCGCAGTGTGCCCGTGCCATTCTCTGAACGGTCCGAGCGTTGCAAGCAGCGTTCCGACGAGAGCTCCTCCGAGACGATGGCAGACAGGGGCTCGGCTGTAAGCAGGAACGAGGGAGGGAGGGAGGGAGGGAGGGAGGGAGGGAGGGAGGGAGGGAGGGAGAAGGGAAATTAGAGGCGTATTGTTCAATTGAGCAGTATCAACAACAGTGCAAAACAATGATCACATGCTTTGGCTTGTTCTCTCTCACCATTCTGCCAAAACTAGTAGTAGTCATCAGACTACACCCCCAGTAGTAGTAATAGTAGTAGCAGTAGCAGTAGCAGTAGCAGTAGCAGTAGCAGTAGCAGTAGCAGTAGCAGTAGCAGTAATGCCTGTGCGGTGTTGCAGAGAAAAGTGTGTGACTAACTTTTAGTGTGACTGGCATTAGACAGACAGCTCCACTTAACACCCATCAGCCTGTCAATTTCATACTATGACCACTTTTACTTTTACATCCATTGAAATGAACACGAGAACGACTAAGAAAGGCATCTAAGCAAAGGCAGGCTTTATAATGGATGTGAAATATTATTTGGGGGTGTAAGGTAAACCAAATAAAGCCTTAGTTTGATAGATAACAAATAGGTATAATTTAATTACTTTTTTATAGACTGGTAGTAATCAAAAGCGTAGTAGGAAAGAGACAGTCGGATACTTCAAAAGGAAAAATGTTTAATGCTTTTTCAAATCTCGTTTTCAAAAATGTGTTTTTCATATTCAAAAGAGTATTTGTAGGTGCAGAAGAATCACATTACAATGTGATAGAATAATAGTTCATATAGTATAACGCTTGTTTCTCCCAATTCATTATTTGGGAAATTACAAACGTTTCCAACATATGTGTGAGCAGAAAAGACAAGCAGCCTGAGTGTTTCGAAATAAAAAAAAACTCTCCTGGACTCTTTGCGTGTGTGACTTACAGTTCCTACATAACCACTTTTACAGCCGGAAATCAGCCTTAAGGAACCGTTCAAGTAAATTCCTCTCGGTGGAAGCCGGGATTAACGCTTGACTCGTTTGAAAGTTGCCTTTTGTCACACGGGGAGTGTCAGTCTTGTTATACACGGACAGACGACGAGCTGTGTAAATGGGAGATATTTCACCACAAAGGGAGGTTAGACAGGAGTCTACTATTACTACTAAGTAGCCTACTACTGAGCGGCCCGTCGTGTTTGAAATCTGTAGCTCCGAGGTGAGAGTAGCTTTCTTTTTAGCTTCCTAATGGTTAAGCATCTTGACCTTCTTTACTAAGCTGCCAATTTCACATTTTAATGAACTTAAAACCACTGAGAATCAAAAAATAGATTTCAATTTGTAGTGGCTGATGATTGGTAGGGATGTTTGATAAAATAGATAGGATCCTGTGAACTGAGGTTACATTTATTTCCGCCCAACCTAGAGCCAGATAGATAATAGATAGAGGGAGAGAGTGTGTGTATGAGACAGAGAGAGAGAGAGAGAGAGAGAGAGAGAGAGAGGGCGGAATGTGGGTTGGCTCCCACCGCGCGCAAGGAAATATCATTTGAACGAGCAATCCTACACGACATCTGCGAGCGAACAGGGACATAGAGATAACATTGCGCGGTTACTACCCTTAATTTAACGTCAGGTCTACCACCAGAACAGACGAGGTTATACAACAAACCCTAGGCATTAAATTCACTGGATAAAATCTAATGAAAGCAGACTAAGCCCTCACCTTAAACTTGAACTGAGAGTAGATTGTATAGAGTTGCATAACGCATTGTTGGTTTTAATTACAAAGGGATAAACACCTATTTTAATGATATCATTTGATTGCAATTTTTTTTTGCAGAGGCCTATGCAAAGTATTTAGCACCATATTGTGCCGTCTAAATTGAACTGCTTGAAATTGAATTGAAAACCTGAACATTTGTACCTATTCAAAACATGAACTGATTAATATCACTTCCACGAATACATGTGCGGCTCCTAAACCAATGTGATGCAATCAATATCAGATAAAAACAAAAATATAGGCTGCATCAGAGTATGCACACTGAGATACATTACATTTTAGGCCTATTCCTATAATGTGTGGGATAAACATGATTTGTCACTAATTCAATTCGGCGTGGCAAATCAATAAAAAGAAGAAAACTGTCGTGGAACAATTCTTTTCTAACTGGCTATAAGAAAACCAAGCTATGTAAGGCAGCAGTACACATTAATTCATGCATTTGAAGTGATTTCATTCTGCATGATATTAAAACAACTGTAATTTCTGCACAATGTGGGAAAAACGATGTGTGTTGTTTGATGCACAGCCCATAGGAATGAAAGGTGGCAAACATTAGTGACATATCTCTTCTCCCACTTCTGTAAATTCCATTACATTTCAAGGGGTTTGATTAGCCTACCATTAACACTATTGATACCTTCCTTATCGGCAGGAAATAATAGTCCTTTTTGTCCTAATACGAAATATGTGCTAAAAAAAAAACCTTCAAACCTTCATTTAAAGCCATCATAGGCCTATCTTTTATTCATATGGACATGTTTTGTGATGCATTTTCACATTTAAAAAAATATATTTTTTATTGTAAAATATGATATTTTCTACCATTTCAAATAAAATAAAAAGGGTCTGAAGATTTTTTGATGGAGATTTTTTGCGTTTAGGTAGTTTGACAAATTATAGGACTACAGAATGTTGACATTTGTATTGAAAGGTGTTCAACTTCCATACCCCTGTGGAAAATAACTCTATTCGAAACTGGAGAGAAAGTGGAGGGGAAACGTGCCGTATAAAATCCCCGTATGCGTTTCCCTGCATTCTAAACATATCCTCAAATATGTAGATTGAGGTGGCGGTGAAATTGATCAGGTTCAAGTTCACATCCAGTTTCTGATCGTTGTCTGCCTCCTAGCGACGGGATTCCGACACGAACAAAAGCCTGCCGATGCAGCTGGGCAGTATGCCCTGGCTATACTGAGACCCAGAGATATGGCTAAAGCCACTCGACTTCATGCGGAAACCTAACAATACCACACGATACGATACAATGTTACAACAACGTGGATCTATGGTATGTTATCGCATATAACAGCATTCGAGCGCTACTGAAGGGACGATTGCGGGACAAATACACGGTGTGGCAACAACGGGTATTGGACTGGCTACCTTAGTGATCCCTCTTGTTACAAACGCATATTTAGGTAACTGCCTGCAGCTTGTAACATTGTAAACATGCTGGTTATGTATGCAAACTAAATCAACCATATCAAAATAAACCATAGCAAAATAAATGTGTGCTAAGCGGAGTTTCCCATATAGCCTCGTTAAACGTAAAAATGTATTATTATTCAACATTTTCTTTACATTGTAATTACAGTATAAATAACATGACATTGTTATTCTTGTTTTGGCTTACCTTAGGGTAATGAACTGCGTGATAAACTAAAATAAATACCAACGCTCCAAATTTGGGTTGGTAAAAAGTAGGAAGAAAAATAGGCTAGAGAAAAGAGAATGCGTTGGTCCTGTTGCTCTTTACGAAGCACCCTCTTTTACTAGGCTACTCGAGACAGCATGAAGCATACGCTTCCCGCCACTATATGAGAACACCTTGCAGAATCAATGTAAACACTACAATCCGTTCGATAAGGATATATGGACAAGCAGGGTACAAATAAGCCGTTTATATATATATATATTACGAGGAGCTACACGCGTACTCCGTGCTTGTAAACAGTTGGACACGAGATTTTCCCCAAACAAAATCCACTTCCAGGTTTTTGAAAACCTTCCAAAAATAGCACGAGAGGGGAGAAACCTGCCTCGATCCAAGACAGGCACCGGTACAGGATATTCCGGGCGATATTCTACATAGCTCCGCGGAAAGCATGCATATACCCATACGCTCCGCGTACCTTAATGTAGCCTATGCACTTTAGTGGCGGAGGCAACGGGGGCACCAAAGCCAGTGCCTGTGAATGTAATGCCATTCTCGCTGCAAACTTCTCCGATTTTTCGCAGGGGTGAAAGCTGGATCAAACTTTTCTCTTTCAGCCTGGGTAGAATATGCTATGCGCGCATATGTATTTCACCCGGGGAGATTCTCCCCTCGATTTCACGGTGAAGTCCACTTGACCGCGGGTCCGTGCAGTCCAGTGTCCAAAGTGCCCGTTTGAATCACGCTCCATGTAACCCAGTTTCCGCTTTTCTGAATGGACACAGTATTTGACTGAGTAGGAAGGAGTGTGGTAAAAGTAGAAATGACAATTTAGATGTACTTACGCGAAAAATCCCGTTTGCTTAAGTGCTGGGGTTTGCCTTGCTTGCGGCGAGACATGGTGGCTGGTGGCAGCGTTCAGCTCGGTTCACATCGGGAGAGCCGGGTTAGAAGGGAGACTCCAGAGAAAATATCTTCATCAATGCCTTTGACATCCAAAATAAATTAGAAATAATACAACGATGGCGCAGGGAAGATGGATTGTGGGATCGCCGTCATGGCTTTTTTTAAAAGAGAGCGAGGGAGAGAGATGAAAAAATGGCAAAAGCCCCCCTGAGCTGCAAGTTCAAGTGCGGACGTGACGTTCCTGCGAACTTGAACGTCAGGAGATGGATGGACACAGACATACAAAACATGGGCAGGGCGAAGCGGCAAAGTGGGAGGAGGGAAGGGAAATAACAAAACCAATGGACACTCATTAGGGGCTGGACATGAAAGATAGACCCGGGGAAGCCAATGGACAGAAAGATCAGGGGGCCGGACAAGAGGTACTTGGGGGAGGGAGAGAGTGAGGGAGAGAGAAAGAGATGTCTAATGAAAGCAATGTGCACTGTGTGTGTGTGTGTGTGTGTGTGTGTGTGTGTGTGTGTGTGTGTGTGTGTGCGTGTGTGAGGCGGGAGCGGAGGGTGTGTGTGTGGGGGGGGGGGGGCGGTGGACGAAGTAAAACAGAGCAAGGAAAGCCAGTGGACAGGAGCTCGAAGGGGGCCAGACGTATGCTGCATGCAGGAAGGGAAAGAGAGAAATAGAGAAACACAGAGAGAGACATTTAGACATTTAACAGAGGCTGTTGCATTGGTGGACATTGACCAGGGAACTCGAGTCAGGGCTGGGGCTATGTGGTGGAAGGAGAATACATTCTTGTAACACTCCTGGTGTGTGTGTGTGTGTGTGTGTGTGTGTGTGTGTGTGTGTGTGTGTGTGTGTGTGTGTGTGTGTGTGTGTGTGTGTGTGTGTGTGTGTGTGTGTGTGTGTGTGTGTGTGTGTGTGTGTGTGTGTGTGTGTGTGTGTGTGTAAATGCAGAGTGCAAAGTTCAGAATAGGTACATAAGGAGAAAGGGCGAAGCGCCATTGAAACGAACGAAACGGAGCGCGTGAATGCTGGGTTGCATGAACTGGACAGACAGGTTCTGGCGAGAGGGCAAGGGGATTAAACCTTACGCGCGCGCGCAGTTATAGAGAACCAACCCGGGATATGAAACATAAGAGAGGTGTCCAATCCGTGCTATACCGGTCTTTGAATCTTCAGAGTTGGGTTTTGGGTTCAGTGGGCGAGGCGGCTTAGTAGGCACTGGGGTCAAACTTCGAGACTAGACACTTTCTGTGGAATCCAAACTCATTGAAGAACAGACCGTGGGAGTCTTCCCATAAGCACCCATGTAGGCTAATACGTTTCAGATGTGTTTCAGGTTGAACCTGCGGAAGGGGGAGGGGGTGTAAATACTCGCATAATGGGGTTTGGTAATATAAGACGGGTTAAACACCGCCCGTGCAGACTAAATAACGACACCTAAGAAGACATAACAAATGCGATGACAAGAGTGTGGGGAGGGTGGAGGAGAGGAATGAAGCAGCCTATAGCGAACTATAGCTGAAGTGTGGCTAGACAGCGACTGAAGCATAGTGAAGAAGCGAAGCGCCGCAGCGCAGGGCAAGCGTGAGCTGCACACACGGACCGGAGACACGGCCGGGGAAAGGGACAGAGCATAATAGAACGGAGGGAGAGAGAAAAAAGAGAGAGAGAGAGAGAGAGAGAGAGACACGACCTGGAGTGGCGGAGGTGCTACGTTCAACGTCTACGAGAAAAAAAATGTATGACCAGTGAGTGAAATATTTTACAGGTTGAGACTAGTTTTTCGTTGCGCGCGGACGAAGCTTGGTGTGCTGTGGTATGGGAGTACTGAAGGCTATGCTTATACAGACTGTTATTACGGGGCGTCAAAGTTCAGGCGCTGATAAGAGCTTACAGACGTAGCCTAATTCCGCTCTATGAAAGCGATGAACAATCTGATACAAAGCCTAATGCAATGTGTTATGTATGGAAGTATGTGGACTATATGGTAATAACAATATAACAGCACACTAAAGTTGTTTCTTATACAGTTATACAGAGCAAAGGCGACTTGATCGAAATAGCCTAATTATTTGCTTCTGACTGATTAAAACATTAATCAGCATCAGAATGGCGGACGCATTACGCATTTATTTTATTTTCTTTAAAGTTTTTTTTTACGCAAGCAATATGGGCTTACAACCATTCAATACCCAATAAAATATTATTTGTGAATATGCCAATTCTCCACTTTTCCGATTTGTATACTATTTGACCAGCGATCATTCCAGATGTTGCCTATAGTGCTGAGCGCGCGGAATTGGCTGACTGTTTTAAAACAGAGGAATTGGCTGTGACTTAGAACAATCTCAGTTTTTCAGATCCACAATTTAAAGAATGTAATATATAACTTTAAATACAGTATCATCGTCTTTTTGGAGTAAATTTTGTCCAATTACGCACAATGGGGAGCATGGAAACTCGTGAGATTGTTTTGAAGCGACTGCTATAGAAATTGAAATTAGATATCACACAAGTAATAGCAATGGAAACGGTTTGAGTTATAAATTGCAGTTTTAAAAAGTTGGATACTAAATGCCAGTTTGCCATTAAAACTAACCCATTCTTGGACATTTATCCTAAGGCGTTTAAAAATGAATTTTTTTTTTTATTCAACATATTTATGGCTGATATTTATTTAGCCTGTCAGGCAGTTTCAATTGTCTCAGTCTCCAACGGTATCGTGAAATGATTGCCTGATTCAAAAGGTGGGCTAATCATAATGTACTGTAACGACCCTGGGTTTAGAAGACGGGTTAAATTGACCTAAATCAAGTGTATGTGTTGCTTTTGTCGCTCAACACTGTAAGCCTTATAGTTTACTTCAATATGCATGGATATATAGTCCTGCGAATTAATACTGTTGGGACACACTTTTAATTCACCTGATTGGCTCACCTTAAATGTCGCTGTGATTTTATGATCAGGCTTTACGCACAGGTGCAATGGTATAAAAAAAACAATGTTACAATGAAATTCACTTTAACTACAATTGTGTATAGACTACTACTGTTTCAATGAATACATATGGATATAAAATAGGGAATAGAATATGATCGGTGATCATTCAGCAGCCTGTTACTTTATAGTGACAGACAGCCACAGCGGCCTCTTGAACTTGATAGGCTTCACTGAAACATTAGCCACACTGAGCAATTACATTGCCACCGATTATTTGCATAGTGTGGACCGCCCACCATATAGCATCGCAATGATTGGAATTCTCATTTGTAGCGACGTTTCTCACAACAGCATAGAACAATAGCGTCATAAAGGTGTAAACAAGTTCAAAAGATGTCCATGCAGATGTATTTTTTAGTTGACAATTTGAATTAATATCGATTCCCCCTAAACTGCCGCTTTATAGGCCTACTAGTCCTTCATGGACAACGCGTTTGTTGACCAGTCTAGGTAGGCTACTAGGTAGGCTACTGTTGGTATGGCAGCGTGAAAGCTTTTGGGGGGCCCTCGATTTAACACCCCGCAGCCGATTCTAAGGCACAGCGCGCTAACCTCGACTTCTCCATACACCCTACTCCATCTGTTGGCACAAATAATATTTTTCCTTTTTTTCTCCCCTTACTCTTTCTCCCCCTCTCTCCCCTGCTCACTCAAGGCAGACATTGATCAAAGCCAATAGAGCGCTACGACTCGTGAGCGAGGGAGCCCAGGACGCGAGAATCTCAATGTGCAAATGGTAGCTCGGGCCCCGAATCCGTCATAAATCAGTCAGGCGGTGTTAATGCATTGGAGGTACTCATCTAGCACCACACTGCATGGATGCATGGAATGACATGCATCACGTGCACGTGTGTGTGTGCGTGTGCGAGAGAGAGGTTTAATTGCTGTTTAGGTTTGTGAGCATGCAGACCTTGTTTATTTACAATAGGCCTACCTATTCCTAGACTTGTGTTTCAAGTCAATTCATCAAAAAGAACGGGTTAAATAATGGATGGGCTATTGACCCGTTTTTATCGACCTGTGTATTGATCAAAAAGATAAATACAGAGCAGTCCCGTTTTGTCTTATAACACAATGCAAACGATTCATATGTTATAACAAAACAGAAAACAACATTGATATTATCCTCAAAGGAGAGGGAGAGAGGGTGAAATCTGTGATGGTCACGTGCATGCTCCACGCGCGGGAGCCCGGAGGAAATTGAGTGACTCGGCGCTCGGGCGCATTTCAATATATGGAAATGACCTGGGGCTCGCGCAATAATTCAGCGCTCAATACGAACCACAAATTCTCAGTGTGCCTCTTTACGCTTCACTATACCCATTTCCCTAACTCCTGCTGGACCATTCCATCGTTTCTGTGGTATGAACGATCTGCCTCTAAACGTTGGTGTTATGACATCGCAGGGCACATCTAAAAAGCAAATTTAGGCTAATGAGTACAAATAAAGCGCAAAAAGTGCGTGTTTAAGGTGGGTCTTTACGCACACAAGGCTCCATTGAGCGCGTTTGGGGACGTAGGCCACGCGCCGTCAGATGGAGAGGAGACGATATTCTGTCTGGGTTACCCCGGGTGACCATTTCGGCCTAAATGCACCTCTGTCAAGCCTAGCTCGACTAGGATCTCCCCCTTTCTGGCTCTCTCAGCATTGCCCTCTCCCAGTAAAGATAATGGAAGTTTCTTTTTACAAATCAGAGAGAAACCCAAGGAATTAGCTCAAAATCCTTGGTAAATAGAGTCTTGCCTTTTCGGAGGAATTTCAAGCTCTGCTGGTCCAGGCATTATTCCCAGCCTTACACTTCATATTAATGGCTAGATTTCACAATGTGACATTATAACACTGAGTGATGGGCGCGCATGCTGCCCATGCTTCGGCAGGTATTAGATAAAATCTGAAGGATTATGCAGCTATAGTCCAAATTATCACCCTGAGCTTCCCTTCTCTCTCCCTGTATGTGTGTGTCTGAGCCCACATAGGCCTACGCTAGGACAATATTCGAGTCAAATTTGTTAGAAACATCCGTGCGTACGACCACACACACATCACACACAGGCACGAAGCTCATCAAATTAATTACATGACTCGGGCGTTAATGGAAACGGACAGGTTTCCTCTACCGCAAACGCCCGTCTCCCTCGGACGGGCTGCAGATACTACCCAGCAATCTGCATCAATCTCGGGGTAATGCATGACCATGTTTATTGCTGTAGTAGTTAAGTCGTTGTTAATTTTACACTAAACGCTTGTTATGATGATGAATGGGGAGGCCGAGATGGTCCACATGGGACGCCAACCATTTATCTGTTGAGCGGAGGTCTGCCTGCCTCCTATGTCAGTGCATTAATGTTAGTTAGATCTGAAATACATTGACGGACGTTTATCCAAGAGCTCACCCTTAGTACGCTGACTTGTTCACCTCTCGACACAATTTTTCAAATATGGGAGTCTCGACATTGCAATCTCAGTGTGTTTAAATGTTGAGTGCATAAGGTTTCCTGTATAGCCAAATAAATAACCTATCCTTTGTTACATTTTTCATGAATTACACTTTTCATGGAATGCTTTTTTTCAAGGGATTATCGTAGGCCTAATATAATCACACGTTTATCATAATCAACAAACTTTTAGGTTAATATAAATAATAAATATTAAGCCAAGGCCTACCCCTAGGCCTACTCATAAAACAGAGAAATGAGCAAACATAAAAGTAAGCGATAGCCCACATGTTAATGTATTTCCTGCTTCAAACCTGTTTTGATACGGACAGACTTGAGTTTTCTATTTTTCAGTTCTGACGCGCTTGGAGGTGGCTACGAACATGGCACTGGCATCACTTCCACAATCATGGACTCAGACGCCCTCTAGTGTCAACAGTAAATCCCAGCTGCATGGTCTCAGTCGAGTCCTGTCTCTCGTTTGTAATTAATGACCAACATATTACAGTATCGTGCACTATACAAGGCATTCTCATCGTTTCCTCGGCGTATGAGACTTGCACTATGAAGACGTAGAACATTGGTATATCCCAGTAGGCTTAGAGTTATTTTTTGGAAGAAATTTGAGATCTATCGAAATTCCATTGTCGACGCTCAAATCCTCCTCAAAAGCCTACAATATCTACAGGAAAAAAAGAAATCGATTGAAATCGAATGTGTAATCATGGGAGTAAGAATATTTCTAAACGGTTAGGCAGGCTAATTAACAGAAAAAAGAACAAGTCAACTTCAAATATTGGCTTGCCAAGAATCAGAGAAACGATTAATGAAAATATCCATTGGCCTACGTGTTGGATCACCTGTTTCGACTGCTATTTAAACAGTCATATTAGGCCTAATATAATATTGAAGTAGGCCTATAGCCTACAATGTTTTGCCGAATAAACTACAATTGAATTTATGCAGTCAATTCCATGTGTATTCCTGAAGAAAAAAACGAGCAGTGAATTGAAAGTAAATGAATTAATTGATTTGGGGGGAAATCCTCATAATCCGCAGTTTTTATTTACTGAATTGATAGCGAGAGCTATAAGGTCAGACCGATAAAAAGCTAAGCTACGCTTTTTGAAAGATATGAACACCATCTTTGATAATTATTTGATAAACTGATAAAACTCACATTCTCGGAAACAAAACCTTCCCGATAAGGACGGTCTATATGTGTGTTGTGCATGTGTTGCAGCTAAAGATCTTAGGCCTATGGAGCCTAGTGCTATGCGTAGCGCGACACACAATCGTTGAGGTGCAATTTATTAGTCTGCTCTATTACATGATCGTGATTTATTTATCTATTTATATTTGTATTTCGATTTATATGTTATTATTATTAGGTTATTATTATTATTATTATGCTATTAATCACAGTTTTTTTTATTGACAATCTGTTGCCAGACGACGTCGGTATAAGAACTGTGGCTTGTCTCTCCTAGTAAATTAATTCCAACTGTTTATCTTCTTATAGCCTATAGCCTACTTATAGCCTATACGTGGCGTTTATTACCTTCAGACGGATGAATGGGCCATACCTCGGAGAGCTTAGTGATAAATCATGTATTTTTAATGAATATCAATAGAAGAAACCCCAAGACATAGCCGCTATCTAATTTGATTAAACTGTGCTTAGGGCGGTTGGAAGTCTCTGACGGGGGAATTGTGTAGTAATGACTCGGCGGGTGTTACACCAGCCTATTT
The DNA here is from genome assembly GCF_901001165.1 of Salmo trutta. Lineage (NCBI taxonomy): Eukaryota > Metazoa > Chordata > Actinopteri > Salmoniformes > Salmonidae > Salmo > Salmo trutta. The sequence goes on along the minus strand of NC_042961.1, from coordinate 18,178,370 downwards.
TAATGATCTAATGGACTGCCTGTGCGTTTAACTCCGCGCCGTTCAAATGATTAGCACCGACGGAAAATAACATTCGTTCTGACATGATAGCCTATTTAATATCCATCCTCAGTCCCCATAGGCACAGCCGCACGCCCTCTGCCCATGATATCTGTTTGGGTAAGTGTGCAGATGCATCTATGTATGTGCAAGTTATCGATAATAAAAATGAACGAAACACGTAAAAGGTCAGAGCGCGCGCACAGCAACATCCGTAATGTAGCACAGTTGAACGAAAATATGAACCAAAGGTAGAGAAAATCTGGTTGAAGAAAAACTTCATTGGCCAATAAAGAGAAACGTAAAGTCAATCAAAAAGTGATATGACAATTCAGTTATTGCAGGGTGAGTTTCTACGCCAACTTCAGGGGAGTGGGTAGTTTGGACCAGGTCTCATAATCGTTGCTTTACACGAACAAAAGTTAATTTCATGGACATGTTCAACATGCACTTACTTAACCATTTCAATCTGGAGCACCAAACATCACATTTCGCCCAAACTATTCCGCTCTCTTGGCAACACAACATATTTGCATCGATCTTTAAAAAAAAAAACGAAACAATAAAAAAAGGTATTGGTAGAAAATAAGAGAACATGGGCCCTTTAAGGTATTTACTGTGAATGATAACGCATTATGATTCGTGTCCTAAATTATTATAGGCCTGCTCAATTTCACACATCCCATGGCATCAATTTGACAAGTCCGCTACACTTCTTGACATTCCTCATAATGCATGGATCATTATTTACGGTCTATAACGTTGAATTCTCAAGCCTAGTCGATCTTTAAAAAGTAAGTCGGTAAACAGTCCCAATTAGAGAAGACCGGGGTTGTCACATGGAATGTAGCGTTGGTTGTCACTATCAATTACATTATAATACATCCCAACATCTTTTGTGCTTGTGCTTTATTGCCCTTTATTGCCTCTCACACAGATATGTTTTGTGTCACACACCCACACAAACACACATACACAGAAATGTACTCATCATGTCATATGTTATTCTCATGGCATAAAGTGCTGAATTGTGTTAGGAATACCAACCCCGAGATAGACCTGGCTGCCACAACTGGACAGAGTGTGTTTGATGGCTTATAACTCCAGGTTGGAATAAGATATGAGGATAAAAATGGTCCCCATTTCAACCCAAGACCTTAGTCTTTCTCTTAATATTGAAAATAGTCTTCTAAGATGTACTGGTACTGAGAAATACACACCAGAGTAAAAAGTGTGACAACCAACTCTCCCCTACTCCTATAGAGTACTACAGTTCCAATCGTTTTTTCACCATTCATTTTTCCTGTAGGGGATTTTACAAACACTTAAAATAAGGGCTGTGTTTCGTGTAGGCTTACCATGGCGTGACGTTTTGATAACCGTGTAAATCTCTCTAGGACAAGGTGACTTTTATCAATATATTCGCCTGTATTTATCAACCAAAAATGAAACGCTAATTAGCTGTTAATGTGACTATCATGGAGAACTACAAATGCCATAATGATCTGGACGAGACTACCGAATCGAGGAAAGGTAAGACACTGGATTAACTAGCTAATATTATCTAAATGTAGCAATGAATAACTTGGCTACATTTCTTTAAATGGACAATTCGGTGAACTGTCTTGTACAAGTTTTAAATTGACACAGTACCTGTTAGCAAAGGTGTCAGCTAGAGATGACGTCCAGGAGATTGCAGGGATTTGTAGTCTTGCATGATGTCTACTTTGATGCTAATTAGCATTTTCAAAATCTGAGAGTAAATAGAGCGAAATATATTGATAAAAGTCACCTTGTCCAAGATAAATTTATATGGTTATCAAAACATCACACCAGGGTAAACCTACACGAAACACAGCCCTTATTTTAAGTGACTCTACAATCCACTATGGGAAAATGAATGGTGGCAAAACAATTGGAACCGTTTCCCTGTTTGACCTCTGGGTTTTATGGGTATTATGACACCTCCACCGTGGGGCCCTATTTATGCAAGAAGAAAGTCACCAAAATTGCACTGCTGTATAAGGGGAAAGCTGACTTCTACACTGTAGGCCAAGGCAAAGGATAGTTTGATATGGGAGAGATCTTACCAGCAACCTGGACTCTTGTGTAGAAGTACCATAGTAAATGTAAATTCGGGACATAATACTCCAATTAGTATTTGGTATTTTATTAGGATCCCCATTAGCTGTTGCAAAAGCTAATGCTGTAAGTTTTCTTGAATTTGTTCTGGATTTGGGGACTATGAAAAGACCCCTGGTGGCATGTCTGGTGGGATAAGTGTGTGTGTCAGAGCTGTGTGTAAGTTGACTATGTAAACAATTTGGGATTTTTAAACACATTAAGGTTTCTTATAAAAATAAGAAGTGATGCAGTCAGTCTCTCCTCAACTCTTAGCCAAGAGAGACTGGCATGCATAGTATTTATATCAGCCCTCTGATTAGAATGAAGAGCAAAACGTGCCGCTCTGTTCTGGGCCATCTGCAGCTTAACTAGGTCTTTCCTTGCCGCACTGGACCACACAACTGGACAATAATCAAGATTAGACAAAACTAGAGCCTGCAGAACTTGCTTTTTGGAGTGCGGTGTCAAAAAAAGCAGAGCATCTCTTTATTACGTCTAGACCTCTCCCCATCTTTACAACCATTGAATCTATATGTTTTGACCATGACAGTTTACAATCTAAGGTAACACCAAGTCATTTGTTGTTCAACAGCGACACCATTCATTACCAGATTCAGTTGAGGTCTAGGACTTAAGGAATGATTTGTACCAAATACAATGCTCTTAGTTTTAGAGATGTTCAGGACCAGTTTATTACTGGTCACCCATTCCAAGACAGACCGCAACTCTTTGTGAAAGGTTTCAGTGACTTCATTAGCTGTGGTTGCTGATGCTGTCACGTCCTGACCCTTGTAAGAGGTCATTTTCCATAGTAGAGGGGTCAGGGCGTGACAGGTGGGTGTTTTGGGTGGTTTTGGTTTTCTGTTTCTATGTGGGGTTTTCTAGATTTCTATTTCTATGTTTTTGTTTTCTATGTTTTGGCCAGGTATGGTTTCCAATCAGAGGCAGCTGTCTATCGTTGTCTCTGATTGGAAGCCATACTTAGGCAGCCTGTTTTTCATGTGTGGGTGTGGGTAGTTGGTTTCCTGATGGAACTGTTGTCGGTCGTTTTGTCATTTTGTTGTTTTGTTGTTTTGTTGAAGCGTATTCATTAAAAAGTTAATATGAGCACTATACACGCTGCGCCTTGGTCTCCTTTAGACAACCCCTGTGACAGATGCGTACATGTATATGGTTGAATCATCAGCATACATGGACACACATGCTTTGTTTAATGCCAGTGGCAGGTCATTGGTAAATATAGAAAAGAGTAGAGGGCCTAGAGCTTCCCTGCGGTACACCACACTTTACATGTTTGACATTAGAGACACTTCCATTAAAGAAATCCCTCTGAGTTCTATTAGATAGATAGCTCTGAATCCACGATATGGCAGAGGTTTAATAGCCATAGCACTTAAGTTTTTTCGAAAACTTGGTCAATAGTTTTTTTTCGAAAACTATGGTCAATAATTTCAAAGGCTACACTGAAATCTAACAGCTCCCACAATCTTCTTATTATCAATTTCTTTCGATCAATCATCAGTCATTTGTGTCAGTGCAGTACATGTTGAGTGCCCTTCTCTATAAGCATGCTGAAAGTCTGTTGTTCATTTGTTTACAGAGAAATGGCATTGTATTTGGTCAAACACAATTTTTTCCAACAGTTTGCTAAGAGCTGGCATCAAGCTTATAGGTCCGATGTTAGAACAAGTAAAGGCCGCTTTACCACTCTTGGGTAGCGGAATTACTTTGGCTTCCCTCCAGGCCTGAGGACAAAGCCTTTCCTCTAGGCTCAGATTAAAAATATGACAGATAAGAGTGGCTATAGAGTCGGCCACCATCCTCAGTAGCTTTCCATCTAAGTTGTCAATGCCAGGAGGTTTGTCATTATTGATGGTTTACAATAAATTTTCCAACTCTCCCACACGAACTTAACAAAATTCAAACTTGCACTGCTTTTCTTTCATTATTTGTTTTTTTATGCATGAATATAATTGCTCACTGTTTGGGCGTTTCCTGCCTAAGTTCTCCCACTTTGCCAATGAAATAATAATTCAAATAATTGGCAACATCAAATGGTTTTGTGATGAATAAGTCATCTGATTTGATGAAAGATGGAGTTGGAGATGGAGTCTTTCTGCCCATAATTTCATTTAAAGTACTCCATTTTTTTCCATCATTCTTTATATCATTGATCTTGGCATCATAATAAAGTTTCTACTTCTTTTTGATGAGTTTACTCACATTTCTCAATTTGCAGTAAGTAAGCCAGTCAGATGCACAGCCAGACTAATTGGCCACTCCTTTTCCCCCATCTCTTTCAACCATACAGTTTTTCAATTCCTCATCAATCCACGGAGCCTTAACAGTTCTAACAGTCAGTTTCTTAACAGGTGCATGTTTATCAATAATTGGAAGAAGCAATTTCATAACTTCATCAAGTGCAGCGTCTGGAGGCTCCTCATTAGTCATATCATACCAACAAATATTTTTAATATCATCCACATAAGAGTCACAGCAAAATCTTTTGTATGATCTCTTATACACTATTTTAAGCCCAGCTGTTGGAACTTTGGCTTTCCTGGATATAGCCACTATATTGTGATCACTGCATCCAATGGGTACGGATACAGCTTTAGAACAAAGTTCGACAGCATTAGTAAAAATGTGATCAATAAATGTGGATCATCTTGTTCCTGTAGTGTTTGTAACCCCGGTTAGGTTGATTAATAACCTGAACCAGATTACAGGCACTGGTTACAGTAAGAAGCTTCCTCTTGAGCGGACAGCTTGATGAAAACCCCAAGTTAGTAGACCTCTCTGTTTACACCACATACACGATCAAGCATTTCACACATATTATTTAGATACTGACTGTTAGCACTTGGAGGTCTATAGCAGCACCCCAAATGAAAAGGCTTTAGATGTGCCAAGTCAACCTGCAACCACAACACTTCAATAACACCTGGCATAAGATCTTCTCTAAGCATTACAGGGATATGGCTCTGAATATATACAGCAACACCTCCCCCATAAGCATTTCTGTCTCTTCTATAAATGTTATATCCTTGTATTGCTACTGATGTATCATCAAATTAATTATCTAAGTGAGTCTCATAAATGGCTAATAAATGAATGTTATCGGATGTTAGCAAGTTATTAATACGAGCTATTTTCAGCCCTTTCCTGGGACAGCTTATCATATACATCATATTGAGAAGAGCAGACAAAGCAAAATAAAAAATATATAAATTCAGCAGTCCATTAATCAATTGGTGTGTGTGTGTGTGTGTGCTGCGGGGTTGAGGCTACGAACCCATAGGAGACAATGTGGACAATGAGTCTATCGTACCAGATGTAAGTAATGTCCCCTCTGGCAGCTTTCATGGCTGGGATCAGTTCTTTCATCTTCTGGCGCACAGCTTCAGGATGGTCCTCGTTGAGGAAGATATACGTTCCTCTCAAGTTCTTGGCTCTTTCTAAAACAGCTACCATGTCTTTGAACCTCAGGAACTTGACCACTATCAGCCTGGTCCTATCAACGGCCCAGGCCTACCACATGGTATGTATTAATTTGTGGATGTCCATAATCCATTTCATATGATATGTTATGAAATGCAATTTGTACGATATGTTACGAATTCCAAGTTGTTGTGGCTAACGTTAGCTAGGTGGCTAACGCTAACATTAACTAGGTGGCTAACGTTTGCTAAGCTAGGGGTTAAAGTTAGGGTTAAGGTTAGGGTTGCAAGTTAGCAGTTTCCCAAACTCGGTCCTCGGGACCCCAAGAGGTGCACGTTTTGGTTGTTGCCCTAGCACTACAAAGCTGATTCAAATAATCAACTAATCATCAAGCTTTGATCATTTGAATCAGCTGTGTAGTGTTAGGGCAAAAATTTAAACGTGCACCCCTTCGGGGTCCCGAGGACTGAGTTTTGGAAATGCTGGGTTAAAGGGATATTAAGGTTAGGGTTAGGGAAAGGGTTAGCTAACATGCTAAGTAGTTGCAAAGTAGCTAAAAATGTCACGTCCTGACCCTAGTAAGATGTCATTTTCTATAGTAGAGTAGGTCAGGGCGTGACAGAGGGTGTTTTGGGTTGTTCTATGTTTTCTATTTCTATGTTTAAGTTCTAGTTTTTCTATTTCTATGTTGGGATTGTTTGGGTTGATCTTCAATTGGAGGCAGCTGATCCTCGTTGCCTCTGATTGGAGATCATATTTAAGTAGGGCTTTTCTTCCTGGGTTTTGTGGGTAGTTGTTTTCTGTTTAGTGTATGTCACCTGACGGAACTGTTTTCGGTCGTTTTGTTGTTTTGTTAAAGTATATTCATTAAAAGTAAATCTGAGCACTATACACGCTGCGCCTTGGTCCCCTTTATACGACAGCCGTTACAGAACTACCCACCATGATTGGATCAAGCGGCGTGCCCGGGCAGATTATGGACATCCACAAATTAATACATACCATGTGGTAGGCCTGGGCCGTTGATAGGACCAGGCTGATAGTGGTCAAGTTCCTGAGGTTCAAAGACATGGTAGCTGTTTTAGAAAGAGCCAAGAACTTGAGAGGAACGTATATCTTCCTCAACGAGGACCATCCTGAAGCTGTGCGCCAGAAGATGAAAGAACTGATCCCAGCCATGAAAGCTGCCAGAGGGGACATTACGTACATCTGGTACGATAGACTCATTGTCCACATTGTCTCCTATGGGTTCGTAGCCTCAACCCCGCAGCACACACACACACACACACCAATTGATTAATGGACTGCTGAATTTATATATTTTTTATTTTGCTTTGTCTGCTCTTCTCAATATGATGTATATGATAAGCTGTCCCAGGAAAGGGCTGAAAATAGCTCGTATTAATAACTTGCTAACATCAGATAACATTCATTTATTAGCCATTTATGAGACTCACTTAGATAATTAATTTGATGATACATCAGTAGCAATACAAGGATATAACATTTATAGAAGAGACAGAAATGCTTATGGGGGAGGTGTTGCTGTATATATTCAGAGCCATATCCCTGTAATGCTTAGAGAAGATCTTATGCCAGGTGTTATTGAAGTGTTGTGGTTGCAGGTTGACTTGGCACATCTAAAGCCTTTTCATTTGGGGTGCTGCTATAGACCTCCAAGTGCTAACAGTCAGTATCTAAATAATATGTGTGAAATGCTTGATCGTGTATGTGGTGTAAACAGAGAGGTCTACTAACTTGGGGTTTTCATCAAGCTGTCCGCTCAAGAGGAAGCTTCTTACTGTAACCAGTGCCTGTAATCTGGTTCAGGTTATTAATCAACCTAACCGGGGTTACAAACACTACAGGAACAAGATGATCCACATTTATTGATCACATTTTTACTAATGCTGTCGAACTTTGTTCTAAAGCTGTATCCGTACCCATTGGATGCAGTGATCACAATATAGTGGCTATATCCAGGAAAGCCAAAGTTCCAACAGCTGGGCTTAAAATAGTGTATAAGAGATCATACAAAAGATTTTGCTGTGACTCTTATGTGGATGATATTAAAAATATTTGTTGGTATGATATGACTAATGAGGAGCCTCCAGACGCTGCACTTGATGAAGTTATGAAATTGCTTCTTCCAATTATTGATAAACATGCACCTGTTACATCAGGAGTGGATTGAGAGGAGAGACTGGACTTGGGGCCAGGTAATCGAGCGATATCGGAGCCTACCTGGGAAGAACGAGAGGCAGCCCCAAGCATTTTTTTGGGGGGGCACACGGGTAGTTTGGCTGGGCCAGGACTGGGACCTGAGCCAATTCCCTGTGCTTTTTGTGGTCAGCATATGCCTGCCTCTCGCACTCTCTCTCCAGTGCGCCTCCATAGCACAGTACGTCCTGTGCCTGCTCCTCGCACTCTCCCTCCAGCGCGCCTCCAGAATCCAGTATGTCCTGTGCCTGTTCTTCGCACTCTCCCTCCAGTGTGCATCCATAACCCAGTACGGCCGGTGCCTGCTTTGAGCACTCGGTCCTCAGTGCGTCTCCCCAGTCCGGTGAGATCAGTTCCTGCTCCACGTACAAAGCCTCCAGTGATAATCGATGGTCCGACGCCTATAGAGATGATCCATGGCACTAAGCCTCTAGTGATGATCCATGGCTCGGAGCCTGTAGGGATATTCCATGGCACGAAGCCTGAAGAGGTAATCCATGGCCCGGAACCTGAAGAAGTAATCCTTGGCAAACAGCCTGGAGGGATTATAAATGGTCCGGAGCCTGTAGGGATAAACCATGGCACGAAGCCTGTAGGAATAATCCATGGCCCGGCACCTGTAGAGATAATCCATGGTAAGAAGCCTCCAGTGATGATCCTTGGCGTGGAACCTGTAGAGATGATCCATGGCATGGAGCCAGCAGCAACGGTCACTAGTCCGGAACCTATTATGACGCCTCCCAGTCCGGAGCCTCCAGTGACGCTCTTCAGTCCGGAGTCTCCAGCTACACTCCTCACTCCAGAGCCTCCAGCGATGCTCACAAGTACGGAGCCTCAAACGACGCTCCTCAGTCCAGAGCCTCCAGCGACGCTCCTCAGCCCGGAGCCCCCAGCGACGCTCCCCAGTCCGGAGCCCCCAGCGACGCTCCCCAGTCCGTAGCCCCCAGCGGCGGTCCCGCATCCCAGAGCCTCCAGCGGCGGTCCCGCATCCCAGAGCCTCCAGCGGCGGTCCGCATCCCAGAGCCTCCAGCGGCGGTCCGCATCGCAGAGCCTCCAGTGGCGGCCCGCATCGCAGAGCCTCCAGCGGCGGCCCGCATCCCAGACCCTCCAGCAGCAGCCTGCAGCCCAGACCCTCCAGCGGCGGCCCGCAGCCCAGAACCTCCAGCAATGATCTACAGTCTGGTTCCTTTGACGACGATCCACGGTCAGGTGGTAATAAAGCAGAAGGATCAGCGGGTGGAGCGGGGAGTACACCCAGAACCGGAGCCGCCTCCTATGCTGGAGGTTAAGGTTATGTGTACTGCATCTGAGCTGCCATAGACTTTTGTCACCCTCCCTACCCTCCCTTTGTGTTTTGTGGTTGTTTTGTTGGGTTTTTATTATGTTGCATTCGGAGTCTGCACCTTTGGGGGGGGTACTGTCACGTCCTGACCCTAGTAAGATATCATTTTCTATAGTAGAGTAGGTCAGGGCGTGACAGGGTGTGTTTTGGTTTGTTCTATGTTTTCTATTTCTATGTTTAAGTTCTAGTTTTTCTATTTCTATGTTGGGATTGTTTGGGTTGATCTTCAATTGGAGGCAGCTGATCCTCGTTGCCTCTGATTGGAGATCATATTTAAGTAGGGTTTTTCTTCCTGGGTTTTGTGGGTAGTTTTCTGTTTATTGTACATCACCTGACGGAACTGTTTTCGGTCGTTTTGTTAAAGTATATTCATTAAAAGTAAATATGAGCACTATACACACTGCGCCTTGGTTCCCTTTATACGACAGCCGTTACAAAAAAACAGTAAGTAGTTGCAAAGTTGGTAATTAGCTAAAATGTGATTTGAACACGCAACCTTTGGATTTCTAGACATCCACGTTATATGCTCACCCATCCACCCCGACCAACCACCATACTTTCATTTTTGCCTGAAAGGGATACTTTGTGATTAACAGTTACCATAGACTTCCAGTCATTGCGCTAACGTTAGTTAGTAATTGCACTAACGGTAGTTAACAACTTCCTTCAAACTGCACACAGAGACATAAAAATGGGATCCATAAGTTCATCTGTCTCTGGGGAAGTAGATAAAGGGCTTCATTGCCAAAATTCCAAAGTATCCTTGTATGTAACCTTCTGTCTTATGTAACATATCATACTAATAGAGCTGGCCACCTTGTAGTCCTAAAACCTGGAAATGAGTTACCTCTCTTAAGCCATCCCTATGGGAAAATGCATGGGGAAAGAATAGCGTTTTGGGATAAATGCAGAAAATAAAAGCTGAGGTTAACACAGGCTTAGAAGATCTCATTTGGTTCTACGAGATACTATGAGTCAGTTAACAAATGAATTTTAAATTCTTCAAAATTCACAAAAAGTGACATTTAGCTGGTGAAGATTTTCTCATTGAACAAAACGTATAAGATCTCCTAAGCCTGTGTTTACCTCAGACCTTGTTTTCGGCATTTATCCAAAAACCATCCAAAAACAACATTCATTTCCCCATAGGCTTTGTCCAACGAGCCATGGCGGTAGTGCTTACAATCATTACCAGGTTTGGGATAGCACACACACCACCGTTTCCTTGAGTTTGATGGAGCTGCATCAGGACGCTAGGAGTCTACAGAGGTTGGTCGGCTTGCTGTGTCTTGCAGCATCTGCAATGAGCTAACAAGCAGTGTCAGTTTTAGCATGTGAATCTTGGTGAGGCAAACTCAACTTATTTTTTGTTGATGCATGCCAGCAAAGCCACTACACAACACAACACTAAACAATACATTGATTGCACTATAACGGTGACAAACGGCGGCCACAAACTGTTAGGGCCTAAAGCTGTCCCAACAGCAGAGCTTTTCTTTCAGCACCATAGAGTGAATCCTTACCACCGCTACACCTGGCTATCAGCGGAGCCTTGTCTGGCAGAGAAACAGTTAATTCAGCCTACTTTACTGAATTTTTAAAAACCAAAGCTGATATGGCTGACTTGCTAAAAACAAATGTGGTTACTACTGACTCCTTGTGGATTAAATAAGAAGTCGATAAGAACCGCATTCTCCTTCAATAATAACGAACGGCAAAATTCGTTTTGACTTTAGAACCATACACAATTATTATTACATTTATGTTCAGTGAATTCATAATGTTGATTCTTATGTCATTAACTCTTAGCTCTAAGTATAAGCAAATGCAACAAATGCGCTGCAACGAGATAGGCCTATTCATTCAGCACTTTCAAAATGGACACAGACAGAAATTCAGATAGATGTTAGTTCAGAGAAATTTAGCACCATGTTGAGGCCTTAACTTTACTCTTCTTTAAGTCACCACAGAGAGAGAGGGAGAGAGAGACTCGGTTAGCCTAGCATTTGAAGTATTTTATTAGGCCTATGTTTTCTAAAAGGAAGTAAAATACAATCATGAGGATCCACTTTTATATACAATATACCGACGCACAGACAGCGCATTGCGCAAACAAAACAACCCTCGCAATATCAACTGGAATTACATGCGTCTATTACTGAACTTTTTGTTGAAAACAAATATCTCAATGGGAAGTGACTGTCACTGACAAACATGGTTACAGACCCAACAACATTATATAGTATCTCCTCCTCTTCAAGAAAAGCACATGAGCTAATTATAATATACAAAGTATGCAAAACAATGAAATCATTCAAACATTGCCTAAAACTATGAATAAGATACTAATGAGATAGACCCATATTAGCAATAGACCTATAACAATTGAGATGTACAAACTATGGCATAAGGGAACAATGAGGCAATCCATAATTTTGATTAAGACATTAATGAGTGAGCTAAGATGGACGTAGTCAATATAACTATTTATTCAGCACTTTTGAAATGTACAGTGACATAATTCAGAACATGGGCCGTTCTTACAGTTTTCTCCCTGTACACCAAGTCAGAACCATAGGATAAATAAAGGGGGAAGATAAGCAGACAAAGAAAGCTCTTACAATATTCAATGATAACTTTTCTCCAAAACAGGGTATAGGCTACATGTGCAGCACCAAGTCAGAACAGTAGGCTAACTTCTGAGGGGGAAATGGACCAAATTATTAGGGTGAGGCACAAGGGCTACTAAGCTTACAACACAACATACACATAGTATTACTTTCTTAGCTACAGTATACTTAACTCCCTTGCATATTACATAATTCATGCAGTAGCATACGATACATTTTTGGACTCACCATTGTTGTGCTGTGCCCACTTGAAGAGGAAGGTGGCGCGGCGGTCCTTCTTGTAGGCAAATTTTGTCAACGTCTGGCATTCTCTGGATTTTATGGTGCATTCAAGACAACTGGGAACTCGGGAAAAAACAAGGTTGACTCATTTTTTCAGAGTTCCCAGTTGTCTTGAACTCACAGAAGTCTGAGATTTCCCAGTTCCGAGTTTCCAGTTGTTTTGAAGTGGCAGAAGTCATGCTGGATTGACAGTATGGTCAATGTATTTTTGGCCCATGGTGTTGCGTGTGAATGTTTATTCTTTTAAGCAGGTTTAACTAGAGAAGATTACCAAACCCTACGCTCTGTATTTTTGACTGGCTGCCCCACCACCACAGAAAGCACTGAGCTAGGCTGAAACACCTGCGTTTAGGAGATGCCTTACTCAAGAAAGCAGGAAAGAGACCATGTTTGTAAGCAGCTTTATTATCTCAATAAATGTGTTTTTACATTGCTTGCAAACTGATATGTGACATGAATTAATGTCAAAATACCATGTAAAACAGGCAACAAAGCTGAAAAGGTGGGGCTCCCACCTGCCCTGAATGACAGGTTGCCACTGCTAACAACACACCAAAGTAAGACAACCATGTAAAACAACAATTTAGTAAGAAAGCAGGGTTAATGTCTACTAGTGGGAATCATGAGCATAGGCTGCAACAACCCAAAACATGTGGTGGAAACGCGAAGAGACCTCACCCAAGCAGAAACTTCAAACAAGTTGCAAATTAATTACCTTACCCTATAGCTACTGGACCACGCATGCCCAACGTTTCCCTCCTTCCAGAAAGTTGGGATTCTTGGGAATGAAGTTCAGGTATGCCAGTAGCCTACCATTTTGAATAGTACAATATGCATGGTTATGAATATCAGCATAATACATCAAAATTGGGAGAAAAATAAATACAATGCTGCAATGTTTTACAGTCAACCTGTGTTTTTGTGTATTTAATAAAATGCAATTCCTCTGTCAACAGTCTCCTATCCAATGCCATATTTTAACTGTAAATGCTGTTTGTGTATTTTAGCATACTACATTTTATACAGTGCATTCAGAAAGTGCATGGCCCCTCGACTTTTTCCACATTTTGGTACGTTACAGCCTTATTCTAAAATGGATTCAATAGTTTTTCCCCCTCATCAATCTACACATAATACCCCATAATGCCAACACAAAAGCCTTTAAGAAAAGAATTTGGCCAAAAAAACAAAACCAAAAAAAATCACATTTACATAAGTGTTCAGACTTTTTACTCAGTACTTTGTTGAAGCACCTTTGGCAATGATTACAGCCTCATGTCTTCTTGGGTGTGACGCTACAAGCAGGCTGGCTATCAGAAATGGGATCAAGTGTTCTGCCTCTTCTGAAACAGGCCAAGAAAGGCTATTTCACTGTGAATAAGAACTGAAGGGAGAAGAGAAGATCTACAACCAAACCATGAACATTCTTTACATTCTCAATAAAAACGACATAACCAGCGATGTGAAAAAATGAAGAGGAAGCGTTAAAGAAACACAGCTGGTTGGTAGAAACATGAAGACGTATTATGTGTCATTATACTAAAGTGTGGGCATAATATTATGACCACACCTCCATTTGGATGTTCTTGTCTGTGAACTGAAGGCTACTGAGTAAATTGACAAATGCATCTAGACTAATGCTGCTGCCAGTACAGAGGCATGTCAAGGGAGCCCAAGTCAGCGCATTTCTGTTAGAACAAACCTATTTTTCACCCGATGATGGCGCTAAAGCCATGTTTGTTCACTCCATGCTGTATCCAAGTGTTTCTATGTAGCCTACATTTTTCCCTGTACGCAGTAGACATGTATGGTAGTTAGTTGCTGTCTGTGAGAAATACAATTTACCGGTAATACTGACACTAAGACAGTTGAGACACCAAGTGTTTCAAACTAATCCCACTCCTCAAAGCCTAAGGAAAGAACATGGCATGGTCCTCTGCTGGTGATACCTGGATGGGAAACCAAGATACTGCTGGAAGAGGTGTTAGAACATGGAGGGCCAAGGAACTCCTCTCCCTCTGGTTTAAAGCCACAGTCCTTAAATATCCTGTACAGATATAACAATAAATGAAATAGAAAATGACTTATCTATGACTTATTAGTAAAAGTATATGACATCATACTATAAAAAATGGGCCTATTTGTGATATGAAAACATAATGGGACCCATTAATTCCATTTTAGGTCATCAGCTCAATTGTCCAGTATTTTCCCATCTTCCAATAGTCTTATTTAACCCTTCCCATTCCAACTCTTCTCCAGGTCAGACCAGAATATTACGTTTGCCTGGCTGCGGGAAGTAGTTTGGGGGTGTTGGACAAATCCTTTTGCAGCGCACATAGGCTATATCAGTCTGCTAATACAGGCCCAGTGCACTACATTTGTGGAAAACATTTTTTATTTATTTTTATTCCTAGGCCAAGTTGAATAGTATCCTATGCCAAGTTGAATAGTATGCTAGGCCCAGTTGAATAGTATCCTAGGCCCAGTTGAATAGTATCCTAGGCCCAATTGAATAGTATCCTAGGCCCAGTTGAATAGTATCCTAGGCCCAGTTGAATAGTATGCTAGGCCCAGTTGAATAGTATCCTAGGCCCAGTTGAATAGTATGCTAGGCCCAGTTGAATAGTATCCTAGGCCCAGTTGAATAGTATCCTAGGCCCAATTGAATAGTATCCTAGGCCCAGTTGAATAGTATCCTAGGCCCAGTTGAATAGTATCCTAGGCCCAATTGAATAGTATCCTAGGCCCAGTTGAATAGTATCCTAGGCCCGGTTGAATAGTATCCTAGGCCCAGTTGAAGAGTATCCTAGGCCTGGTTGAATAGAATCCTAGGCCCAGGAGGCCAGTTGAAAAGCATTTAGTTACAAAACCTAGGCTTGTTTTGTCATCTTGTAGTCATGGTGTAGGGCCAGAGCTATCCAACCCTGTTCCTGGAGAGTTATCATCCTTTTGGTTTCACTCCAACCCTAATCTATCACACCTGATTCTAATAATTAGCTGGTTGATAAGCTGAACCAGGTTAGTTACAACTGGGGTTGGAGCGAAAACCTACAGGACGGTATGTAGCTCTCCAGGAACAGGTTGGAGACCCCTGGCATAGACGGAGGCGTTTAGGTAGGCGTCCAGTCATGGCGTTTCTTTTACACCTGCTACGTAAGGTTATGGCATAGGTAGTGCCTGAAACTGTGTTATGTCCATTGCTACTACTAAGTGTGAGTATTGGACATGGTTTATTGTTGTAAATGTCAGTGAAAATCAATACATTTGAAGGTGTATTTTTAGATTGGAGATGACTCGTTCATCTCAGGTAAGTGAGCTGAAAGAATCTTTCCTAATTTGTATTTGTATTTATTATGGATCCCCATTAGCTGCTGCCAAGGCAGCCACTACTCTCACTGGGGTCCGGCAAAATTAAGGCAGTTATGCAATGTTAAAAACGTTACAATACATTCATAACAGATTTCACAACACACTAAGTGTGTGCCCTCAGGCCCCTACTCCACTACCACATATCTACAACACAAAATCCATATATAGGTGGGTGTATAGTGCGTATGTTATCATGTGTGTATGCATGTGTTTGTGCCTCTGTTTGTGTTGCTTCACAGTCCCCGCTGTTCCATAAGGTCTAATTTGATCTGTTTTTTAATCTGATTCTACTGCTTGCATCAATTACCTGATGTGGAATAGAGTTCCATGTAGTCACAGCTCTATGTAGTACTGTGCACCTCCCATAGTCTGTTCTGGACTTCGGGACTGTGAAGAGAACTTTGGTGGCATGTTTTGTGGGGTATATTTTTATTAAATGTTTTATTTAAATTTTAACCTTTATATAACTAGGCAAGTCAGTTAAGAACAAATTCTTATTTACAATGACGGCGTATGTTATAATGTGTGTATGCATGTGTCTGTGCCTATGTTTGTGTTGCTTCACAGAGCAGTGCTTTATTATGGACAGACTTCCCCCCATCTTAGCTACTGTTGTATCAATATGTTTAGACCATGACAGTTTACAATCCAGGGTTACTCCAAGCAGTTTAGTCACCTCAACTTTCTCAATTTCCACATTATTTATTACAATATTTAGTTGAGGTTTAGGGTTTAGTGAATGATTTGTCCCAAATACAATGCTTTTAGTCTTTTAAATATTTAGAACTAACTTATTCCTTGCCACACACTCTGAAACTAACTGCAGCTCTTTGTTAAGTGTTGCAGTGATTTCACTTGCTGTGGTAGATGACGTGTATAGTGTTGAGTCATCCAATCCACATACATAGACACACTGGCTTTACTCAAAGCCAGAGGCATGTCGATAGTAAAGATTGAAAAAAGTAAGGGGCCTAAGCAGTTGCCCTGGGGAATTCCTGATTCTACCTGGATTATGTTGGAGAGGCATTCATTAAAGAACACCCTCTGTGTTCTGTTAGACAGGTAACTCTTTATCCACAATATAGCTGGGGGTGTAAAGCCATAACACATATGTTTTTCCAGCAGTAGACTATGATCAATAATATCAAAATAAATTCTTAGGTAGAGGAATGACTTTTACTTCCCTCCAGGCCTGAGGGCACACACTTTCTAGTAGGTTTAAATTGAAGATATGGCAAATAGTAATGTCAAAATTGTCCGCTATTATCCTCAGTCATTTTCCATCCAAATTGTCAGACCCCAATGACTTGTCATTGTTGATAGACAACAATACTTTTTTCACCTCTTCCACACTCACTTTACGGAATTCAAAATTACAATTCTTGTCTTTCATAACCTGGTCAGATATACTTGGATTTGTAGTGTCAGCATTTGTTGCTGGCATGTCATGCCTAAATTTGCTAATCTTGCCGATAAAAAAATAATTAAAGTAGTTGGTAATATCAGTCGGTTTTCTGATGAATGAGCCATCTGATTCAATGAATGATGGAGCTGAGTTAGCCTTATTTCCCAAAATGTCATTGAAGGTGCTCCAAAGATTTTTACTATCATTCTTTATGTCATTTATCTTTGTTTCATAGTGTATTTTCTTCTTATTCAGTTTAGTCACATTATTTCTCAATTTGCAGTACGTTTGCCAATCGGTTGTGCAGCCAGAGTTATTTGCTATTCCTTTTGCCTCATCCCTCTCAACCATAAAACTGTTCAATTCCTCATCAATCCACGGGAATTTAACAGTTTTTACAGTCATTTTCTTAATGGGTGCATGCTTATTAGTAACTGGGATAAGCAATTTCATAAATGTGTCAAGTGTAACGTCTGTTTGCTCCTCATCACACCCCAATGAACAACAAATATTTTTACATCAACAACATAGGAATCACTACAAAACTTCTTGTATGACCTCTTATACACTATATTAGGCCCGGCCTTTGGAACTTTGTTTTTCCTAGATATGGATACTATATTGTGATTACTACATCCAATGGATCTGGATACTGCTTTCAAGCACATTTCTGCAGCATTAGTATAGATGTGCTCAATACAGGTTGATGATTTTATTCCCATGCTGTTTGTAACTACCCTGGTAGGTTGACTGATAACCTGAACCAGGTTGCAGGCACTGGTTACAGTTTGAAGCTTTTTCTTGAGTGGGCAGCTTGATTACAGCCAGTCAATATTTAAATCACCCAGAAAATATACCTCTCTGTTGATATCAAATCAAATTGTATTTGTCACATGCGCCGAACACAACAGGTGTAGACCTTACAGTGAAACGCTTACTTACAAGCCCTTAACCAACAATGCAGTTTTATGAAAATCCCCCAAAAGTAAGAGATAAGAATAACAAATAATTAAAGAGAAGCAGTAAATAATAATTGCGGTGCTATATACAGGGGGTACCAGTACAGAGTCAATGTGTCAATGTGCGGGGGGCACCGGTGTCGAGGTAATTGAGGTAATTATGTACGTGTGGGTAGAGTTATTAAAGTGACCATGCATAGATAATAACAGAGAGTAGCAGCAGCGTAGAAGAGGGTGGGTGGGGGGGAATGCAAATAGTCTGGGTAGCCATTTGATTTGCTGTTCAGGAGTCTTATGGCTTGGGGGTAGAAGCTGTTTAGAAGCCTCTTGGACCTAGACTTGGCGCTCTGGTACCGCTTGCCATGCAGTAGCAGAGAGAACAGTCTATGACTAGGGTGGCTGGAGTCTTTGACAATTGTTAGGGCCTTCCTCTGACACCGCCTGGTATAGAGGTCCTGGATGGCAGGAAGCTTGGTCCTGGTGATGTACTGGGCCGTACGTACTACCCTCTGTAGTGCCTTGGGGTCGGCGGCTGAGCAGTTGCCATACCAGGCAGTGATGCAACCCGTCAGGATGCTCCCGATGGTGCAGCTGTAAAACATTTTGAGGATCTGAGGACCCATGCCAAATCTTTTCAGTCTACTGAAGGGGAATAGGTTTTCTCATGCCCTCTTCACGACTGTCTTGGTGTGCTTGGACCATGTTAGTTTGTTGGTGATGTGGACGCCAAGGAACTTGAAGCTCTCAACCTGCTCCTCTACAGCCCCATTGATGAAAATGGGGGCATGCTCGGTCCTCCTTTTCCTGTAGTCCACAATCATCTCCTTTGTCTTGATCACATTGAGGGAGAGGTTGTTGTCGTTGCACCACAGGGTCAAGTCTCTGACCTCCTCCCTATAGGCTGTCTCATTGTTGTCGGTGAACAGGCCTACCACTGTTGTGTCATCAGCAAACTTAATGATGGTGTTGGAGTGGTGCCTGGCCATGCAGTCATGAGTGAACAGGTAGTACAGGAGGGGACTGAGCACGCACCCCTGAGGGGCCTCAGTGTTGAGGATCAGCGTGGCGGATGTGTTGTAACCTACCCTTACCACCTGGGGGCGGCCCGTCAGGAAGTCCAGGATCCAGTTGCAGGGTGTTTAGTCCCAGGGTTACATACATTATCAATGTTATCCAGATACTAATGCAGTTATAACATGCATACATTATCTTGTTATGAAAGATAACAGTTGACAAATAATGATACCGAACAATGGCTTTAGTAGCACTTCATATGCTTCAAAGTGCTTGGCATTGTAAAGGGGGCCAATCCACATTAGCCCACCCTTGATGTG
Source organism: Salmo trutta (assembly GCF_901001165.1). Classification (NCBI taxonomy): domain Eukaryota; kingdom Metazoa; phylum Chordata; class Actinopteri; order Salmoniformes; family Salmonidae; genus Salmo; species Salmo trutta. The sequence goes on along the minus strand of NC_042961.1, from coordinate 18,159,222 downwards.
CAGCATCTACCTTCGTTGAGGGTTAAGGTTAGGATTAAGGTAAGGGAAAGTCATTAAAAAGTTGTTAAATCGCTTAAATATGTTGGCGCATGAACATGTTGACTTCTTTGTACTGCTCAGCAGCCATTTTGCGGTAGTTAAGTTCATAGTTTTCATCATCATATACCCTGTTTATCTACAAGGGCAAGTCAAAAACCGGAGTCGATTTGCCCACCATTTTCTTCCACAGTCTTTTATTTGTAAATAATAAAAATGAACTCTTGAATATAAAACATACACACCAGTAGAGCCACATCTGTTATACAAACAAGAAATGTTGAAGTGAATACTTCTTTCCTAGATATCGTGTTTTGAGTGGAAACTCATGGACTGTAAACAATCAGTATCGTGGAGTAATACCGACAAAGGAAAGGGCAGTGGGCCGCACCGCAAGAGGTTCAACTAAAACGTCAGCTAACAAAATCTTTATGGGTTTTTAAGTTCAGTCCAAACCATGAGAAAATACGGGGATTAAAGTTTTGCGGTTAAAGAAACAAGGTGGCATGTGTTGCAAATAGTCATGTTGGTTTTGGCTGCTATGAGGAGAAACTGAAAGGTCTGTTGGCTCCCCCTTGTGGTTGGGCACCGCTCAGCGGCTCTCAAAGCACAGGGCAAGGGGCTCAGATCTATTTCCATAGGACTAGGAATGTTTGGATCGTTTTGTGTGTGTAAATATTGTCCCCCTGACTCATATTTACAACGAGTGTGTGTGTTTATAGGTGATAGGTGTATAGTCAGATACACTCATTTGATAATCATATATATCTATATCTTTTATCATTTATGTCATAATTATACTTCATATACATTAATCTCTGTTTTTATACACACATTCTCTACCTAGCCCCACTGCCAAAGACTATAGTTAAAACACCTAGCTCCTCAGATAGTCAGTTTGCTCAGTACTACGATACAGCACTGTTCTCCAAAGGGTTCAAAAGGAACACAAGAAAAGAAAAAGTATTTTGGAGACTTCCTAATATGGATATTCATACGCAGAGTGGGAGGTGTGGCCTGGGCGGAGCTTATTCCCCCGGTGTCCGCCCTTGGATGGCGGATGGCTTTTCTGATTGTATTCATATTCAGTACGAGCAAACTGTACAAGTACATGCAACATACAAGCTGGCCTAAAGTATGTGGAACTAACACACATTTAGTCTAGTCTCTTTTTAAGTAATTCGTCTGGCTTTTGTTTTACAAAAAAAATGTGCATGCAGCTTGGGCCGGGGTCCCGAGACATGCTGCGCCCGCCACACTCGCGGGGGGTGACGAGACCTCTGCTGGTCTGCAGACCACCGTCACTCGAAACCAAATATGCACACAGGGAGTCTGCACCACATTCTCAACATTCTCAACTCTAGGCAAACTCTAGGTACCATTCTCAACTCTAGGCAAATAGAATATGGAATAAAATAGATCTAACCATAATTTGGCCCTTTTTTTCCTCTTTCGCAACCATTAGTTGTCTGAAAAAGAATCAAGCTTTTGTGCTTGCTTTGATCTTAGAACAAGTATTGTTTTCACCTGTGCAGTCTCCCTCACCTAACAGGTTGTGCAATCATGCCAATCCTCACAGATATAGCGACGCCATGACGACCTCAATGCTGAAACGCATTTTGATGGGCAGCTGTCGGCAGGGCGTCTTCAATCTTTTCCCTTTGTCTCCTGCACACTCTTTATGGCCTCACAATAACCTCTTCACTGATTGGCTACACCAAGCCTGGGCTGACATCCCTTGTGCCCCCTAACAGAGTGGGCTGCATGAGTCCCTTCAATCTCAGGAGCACAAGCCATAACACACTCAACAGAGGGAGAGGAGGAATGGAGAAAGAGGGGACAAAAAAAGGAGATGTCAGAGAGGAGGAGGATGGATACATAAAAAAGGAGGGATGAGAAATAGAAGAGGTGAGACTCAGGAACAAGGCCCTAGCAGACCAGAGAAAGGAGGGAAGACGGAAGGAGGGAAGCATGGGAAATGATTGTCTGACTCCGGCTAAACTTTGATTGGCTAGTTCTCTCTCTCCCTCTCTTTCTCTGTATATCTATATCTCTCTGTCTGGCTTTGATTTGCTTAAGGTCTATCTTGGCCCTAGGGATGTGGTCATGCACTCTGGTCAGTTGTGGTCCATTGGTTGTTTTCCATTTGGGGTTGTGGTTGCGTTGTGGTCACTAAGAGCGCATACCAGCTGGTCCTGAGCTGTCCAGGGATGTCTGGGACGCCCGCCGCGTAAGCGAGGCTAAGGTAGGGTCCACCAATGAGGAAGGAGGAAACAATTTGTACCAGCCAATCACTGTGCTGGAGAGGTCCAGCTCCTCCAATAGGATCTGTGCAACTCCCATGAAGCATTTGTGGTCCAGTCGCCCGTAGTCGCCCCAGACTATTACCTGTGGAGAGGGACAGAGATAAGGCCAATGATGCACACCTTCAAGCACACACGTATGCATCACACACTCACAGACACACACACAGACACACACACACACACACACACACACACACACTCACACTCACACACACACACACACACACACACACACACACACACACACACACACACACACACACACACACACACACACACACACACACACACACACACACACACACACACACACACACACACACACACAAGCTGTAAAAGTCCCTGGTGTTATTACCTGGAGGACTTTCCCCTGTGGGCTCTCCTCAAACAGCAGGGCCTGCTGGTAGAGTGGCTCCAGGGTTTTACGTGCAATCTTGGTTTTCTTTTTGGCTTTACAGGCTCCGTTATCCAGCAGGTAGGCCTTGACATAGGGAGCTGCAGAGACAGAGTGGTGTGGGGGAGAAAGGTGAGGGAATGTGTGTGTGTGTGTGTGTGTGTGTGTGTGTGTGTGTGTGTGTGTGTGTGTGCGTGTGCGTGTGTGTGTGTGGTACCTGGGAGTGATTTGGACCCTGGTTTGGGGGTAAGGCCACGGGCTCTAATCACCTCCACCTCTAGCTGGCCTTTTTTGTCCATCATTCCGATCTGAACATCTCCTGTAAACCATACACGGTATATCATCAGTGGTGTGTACTCAAGGGAATCATGGCTTCCCCAAAAATTGTTCCTAAAAAATGTATAAAAAACATAAAATAATGTATCTTTCAACCCCTTGTGTTTCACGGGGCTTAATGTACTGTATCTCAGCGGAGAAAGCATCCGAGTGAGTGAAACAGTGCCCCTCTGTCTCTGTATGTGTAGCCCATCTATCTGATGTCGTCTGGTCAAAAAGAGTATGACATTGTTGCCAACCATATCATTGAATGCAAGGGAAGCCAGAGAGCAATTGGCATCCCTTGATAAAAAATATATGAAATAATAGCCAATCAGTGTTGAGCTAAACTGAGTGAGCTCAATTGTGAATGGCCCTTGCGCACCCAAAAAAAGTGTAAGGGAAGCCAGTTTGGATTTGGCTTTACACCAATCACATCAGATTAAAAGCAGTACGTCATTTACACAATTTCTTTTATTTTTGCATCTCGTTGTGCCACTGTCCTCCAGTGGCTAGCTAGCTAGCTAAAATGATTCCTTTCCTAAATAGCCATGGATAGAGATGGATTTAGACTTGTGTGGTTTTATTGAATTCTCCCTTCATATTGGCCAATGATTATAACAGCAATTCTGATCCAACCATTAATTCATACCTTGTTGTGCCCCTGGCCCGAGAGCATGGAAGTTCAATATGTAGCTAGATGTAGAAGGCTAATGTTAACTAGCTGGCCTGGCACATCATTGCCCATGAAAGGAATTTAGGTTAGCGATCAAGCATTTTAGCCAGGTAGCCTAGGACAACAACAACTAAAATTGTGTACTGTATGACAGAGTGATGAAAGAGAGGAGGATTACATTGGCGTTTCTCTACAACTAGTGTGAATCAACATGTTTTTACTTATTGTGTACACACACACACACACACACACACACACACACACACACACACACACACACACACACACACATTATATTTAGCTTATGTTTATTGAACTAAATTATTTTTGGTATCTTTTAGTTGTCACTGTATTAAAACCTTTCTAGGGTAGGGGGCAGTATTTTCACGGCCGGATGAAAAACGTACCCAAATTAAACGGCCTACTACTCGGGCCCAGGAACTAGAATATGCATATTATAGTAGATTTGGATAGAAAACACTCTGAAGTTTCTAAAACTGTTTGAATGATGTCTGTGGGTATAACAGAACTCATATGGCAGACAAAAACCTGAGGAAAATGTAACCAGGAAGTGAGAATTCTGGTGCTTGTAGTCCTTTCAAGTCATTGCCTATCGAACACACAGTGACTTAGGGTTCATTTTGCACTTCATAAGGCTTCCACTAGATGTCAACAGTCTTTAGAAAGTTGTTTGAGGCGTCTATGATGAACAGAGAGCGAACAAGAAGGTGGGGAAGTTGGTGACCCAGGGAAGGACATCAGTTCATTGGCGCGCATTCACGTGAGAGGTAGCTGTGTTCCAAAATGTTTTTCAAGACAATGGAATCGTCCGGTTGGAATATTATTGAAGTTCTAAGTGATAAAGACCCTAAAGATTGATGCTATACAATGTTTGACATGTTTGAACGAACGTAAATATAACTTTTTTTTACTTTCGGCGTGACATTTTCCGCGCGCTTCCTACACTTGGAGTAGCTTACTGAACGCGCTAACAACAAGGAGCTATTTGGACATAAATTATTGACTTTATCGAACAAAGCAACATTTATTGTGGACCTGGGATTCCTGGAAGTGCCTTCTGATGAAGATCATCAAAGGTAAGTGAATATTTATAATGCTATTTATGATTTTAGATGACTCCAAAATGGCGGGTATCTGTATTGCCTAGTGTATTTTTCTGAGCGCAGTACTCAGATTATTGCAAAGTGTGCTTTCCTCGTGAAGCTTTTTTGAAATCTGTCACAGCGTTTGAATAAAGGACATGTTCATCTATAATTCTTTGAATAACAGTTTAATATTTTATCAACGTTTATGACGAGTATTTTTGTAAATTGTTGTGCTGATTCACCGGCAGTATTGGAGGCAAAATATTTTCTGAACATCAATCGCCAATGTAAAATGGGGTTTATGGATATAAATATGAAAATTATCGAACAAACAATGCATGTATTGTGTAACATGATGTCCTAGGAGTGTCATCTGATGAAGATCGTCAAAGGTTAGTGCATAATTTTAGCTGGTTTTCTGGTTTTTGTGACGCCTGTCCTTGCTAGGAAAATGGCTGTGTGCTTTTTCTTGTGTTGGAACTGTCCTAACATAATCTAACTTTATGCTTTTGCCATAAAGCCTTTTTGAAATCGGACAATGTGGTTACATTAAGGAGACGTGTATCTTTAAAATGTCGTATGGTTGAGAACTTTGAATTATGACATTTTGTGGTTTTGAATTTGGCGCTCTGATTTTTCACTGGCTGTTGAATAGTGTGAACCGTGGGTGGGACGCTAGCGTCCCACCTGCCCAAGAGAGGTTAAACTAAGCATAGGTGATTTGATGATGTTGAAACATTGAAGTTCAAATGGTGCTGGAATAGTGGAGGCAGCTCCTGTTTTCTTTTCGGCGGTAACTCTCTGTGGTTCTAAATCAATAGTTGTTTAGTGGTCCGAAAATGTCAGAAACATTAACTTGATTGACCATGCTGTAGGTCATGTAACTGTTTGTTACTGTACAAGCAATATGCTTTGTGAACTTCACCAGACAGAGGTTGCTCTCCGGTATTGTGATGAAACAAAGGTGTGGTTGAATTTATTCTGCCACTGTGTCTTCTTATTGTCTCGACCTTAGGCCTATATATCACGTTGTCAACGCATATGAACTAACAAGTTATAGAGTAAACAACGCAATTATCACAACACATACTGTAGGTTGTAAAATGGCTTTTTTCCCTGGCTTGGCTTCCTTAGCGATTTTACCCACGCATCACTACTGTCCATCATATCCCTTTGTGCCACTCACCCATGGCGGGTGTGGCTAATGTTTGCCGGCCCACCAGTTGGGCGGGGCCAAGGCCATCCAGGAAGTCACTGAACTGACTATCAACCCCCAGCCTCATCCCCGAGAAGATTAGACTGGAACACACACAAACACACTGGGGTTAGACTACTGAAGATCAGAATAACGTTAGACTGGATAAGCATTGAAGTGAGAATGACACTACCACTACAGTCAAAGAGAGAGTGAGGCTAGAGATACTGACTTCCCCTCAGAGCTGTAGCTGTTCATGCTGCCGTCAGTGGAGTCTCTGCTGGCCTGGCGGTTCATGGCAGAGCGGGGGTACTCTACAGCCATGCCCACCTCTGTACTCCGCTGGATCTGAATTTTGTTCTTTTTCTTGCCCTTCTTCTTAGTATCCACCACCACTGCTTTTTTTACACACAACAAATACAACAACAATACATTCATATTACCAACTGGTTTTTATATGGGTGCTGGATACGCTTGTGTATGGTGGGGCCTTGTTTGTATGGTATGTCTGTGTTACCTTTCTGGGAGGTGAGCTGTGAGGTGCTGCAGCTGCGTCTGGAGGGCAGGCCCACAATGGCCACCACCCGTTGGCTGAGGCTGGAGCGCCGCTTCTTGCCTCCGCCCAATGCTGTATCTGATTGGCTGCCGTCCGTGTGCTCAATGCCATAGATCTCACCGCTCACACTGGTGCTCTTCAACATGCTGCGGCCTGATGCACGCATCGCCTTGCTACACACACACACACACACACACGCACACACATGCACACCACACATACACACACAATTACACAGACAGACAGACAGACAGACAAATACATTTTGTAGTCTTTACTGCAACACACAGGTGCGTGTGTGTGCGTGTGTGTGTGGTTCTTTTTACTTGAAGCGTCCCCGGGGTCTCTCTGACTGGATGGATATGTAGCTGGTACTACTGATGCGGGAGGCACTGCTGGTGCGAGAGATGGCTGACACGTCGCTGACATCACTGTCTGAAGACTTGCGGGACACGTTCTCACAGCTGGTTCTCCTCTGGTCCTTATACAGCTAGAGAGAGAGGATTAGAGAGGGACAGAGGATGAGAAGATATATATACACATGTATTTCATGCCAATAAAGTTGACTGAATTTAATTATTTTGAATTGAGAGGGGGATAGAGGAGTGAGGGGTGAGAGAGAGGCAAGATGAATATGGAGAGATGGTCATAAATATGGGGAGTGAGAGAGAGACAGAGAGATGGAGAGAGGTCAGATGAGCTCCTAAAAAATATATATATTTAGAGTTAGATAAACTTGGATTTTTTTTGTCAGGAACATATACAGGATGCTACCCTCGACAACATAACCTTCACTCCAAATCAAAACTCAAAACCTACAACCTGATTTTGGACGGAATTACGGAATCACCTGGAAGGCTTACAACTACCAAAGAGTATTATTCCAACGCTATACAGCAAATGCTCTGGAAAACAACAGAAACTTGAAAACACCATCCAACCTGGAACTGAGTGAGTAATGTTTAGTCTGAAGCTATATTTTATCTCCAAAAGCCAAGAAGAAAAATACATTACATTACTTTATAAGGACTGAATGCTAAATTAAGGCTGCCAAGCTTGATACAACTTCAATTAGCACTGACGTGCCAAGGGAGAGGTGTCAAAGCCCTTTAGCCCAACAATGTCAGGAGAGTCGAACAGTCTACTCCAACCAAATGGAGAGGCCTTAGAAGCTGCCTCCCGCTGTTCAGAGGTAATTAAAATACAGTACCCTGTGTATGTAAAGAATGATAAGGCAAGAAAAGATCACAAAATGAAGGTCTTTATGGAAAATCAAGAGACACTTTTTGCTGACTATTATAAAAATGGGAACATCAGCAACCTCATCTTCCAATCAAACCATCCCCTGGCATGGCACAGTGCTATATTAGCACACTACCCCTCTGTTAACCTGTTGGGGCTAGGGGGCAGTATTTTCACGGCCGGATAAAAAACGTACCCGATATAAACTGGTTACTACTCTTGCCTAGAAATGAGAATATGCATATAATTAGTAGATTTGGATAGAAAACACCCTAAAGTTTCTAAAACTGTTTGAATGGTGTCTGTGAGTATAACAGAACTCATATGGCAGGCCAAAACCTGAGAAGATTCCATGCAGGAAGTGCCCTGTCTGACAATTTGTTGTCCTTCTGTTGCATCTCTATCAACATTACAACATCTGTGCTGTTACGTGACACTTTCTAAGGCTTCCATTGGCTCTCTAAAGCGTTCAGAAAGCGGAATGACGTGTCTCCTGTCTCTGGGCAAAGTACAGCAGCAGAGTTTGTAAGTGGCCTGCCTGGGGACAGTGAGACTGTAATGCGCATTCACGAGACTTCTCCAATTTTTTCTTTCAGTCTTTGAATGAATACAACGTTGTCCGGTTGGAATATTATCGCTATTTTACGAGAAAAATAGCATAAAAATGGATTTTAAACAGGGTTTGACATGCTTCTAAGTACGGTAATGGAATATTTAGACATTTTCTGTCACGAAATGCGCTCGCGCGTTACCCTTCGGATAGTGACCTGAACGCACAAACAAAACGGAGGTATTTGGATATAACTACGGATTATTTGGAACCAAAACAACATTTGTTGTTGAAGTAGAAGTCCTGGGAGTGCATTCTGACGAAGAACAGCAAAGGTAATCCGATTTTTCTAATAGTAATTCTGAGTTTAGGTTGCCCCAAACTTGGTGGGTGTCAAATTAGCTAGCCTGTGATGGCCGAGCTATGTACTCAGAATATTGTAAAATGTGCTTTCTCCGAAAAGCTATTTTAAAATCTGACATAGCGTTTGCATAAAGGAGTTCTGTATCTATAATTCTTAAAATAATTGTTATGTATTTTGTCAACGTTTATCATGAGTAATTTAGTAAATTCACTGGAAGTTTTCGGTGGGTATGCTAGTTCTGAACATCACATGCTAATGTAAAAAGCTGGTTTTTGATATAAATATGAACTTGATTGAACAAAACATGCATGTATTGTTAACATAATGTCCTAGGAGTGTCATCTGATGAAGATCATCAAAGGTTAGTGCTGCATTTAGCTGTGGTTTTGGTTTTTGTGACATATATGCTTGCTTTGAAAATGGCTGTGTGATTATTTTTGGCAGGGTACTCTCCTGACATAATCTAATATTTTGCTTTCGCTGTAAATCCTTTTTGAAATCGGACAACGTGGTTGGATTAACGAGAGTCTTATCTTTCAAATGGTGATGGTGTAAAATAGTCATTTGTTTGAGAAATTGAAGTTATAGCATTTTTGAGGTATTTGTATTTCACGCCACGCGATTCCACTGGCTGTTGACTAGGGTGGGACGCAAACGTCCCACTGGCCCAGAGAGGTTAAGAGGGGGGGTGTTAACGAGGGTTGGAAACTCAGGATACTAGACAACGAGGACTCTGAGTCAGCTAATATATATCTCTATAAGTCTGGAAGAGTATTGGTACAGGGCAACCCCAAACAGTTTCAGCTGGACTTTCACCTAATCAAAGAATTCGCCCAGCAGGAGAAGGTCTCCCTTGAGAAAGATACCCCCACCCCGAGCAGGTCAGACCAGACCTCTTCATTATATAACCCCACAGACGAGCAACCCCAAGCGGAAAGTCAACCTCCCAGCACAGAGTACTACTCCCTCATTGAAATGAAGGATACATTTACCCAGCTGGAGGTAAGGCAGGTGGAGCTGGAACAGCAGGTGATTACACTCCAGTCAGCACAGACCCAGACAACAGTCCAGCACAACAACACCCCCTTAACCAGACCCGGACAGCTGGAGGTGGAGAGAGACATATCGGCACTCTGGACTGTGGTGAGACAACTTCAACAATATAAAAAGCAAGAGCAGGAGAAGAACAGAGCACTAGAGGAGAGGATCAGACTTCTGGAGGAGAGGGTGAGGGGATGGCGTTTGACAGAGAACAACCCACTAGAGAGGTGGCCAACCCCGCAGAGAAGCCAGCAGAACAGCCCACCTCAGCTCCCGACAAAAGTCTCGTCACCAGAGCAGAACAGTCCTCAGACCCTGACCATAGCGTCGACATCACAGCGGAACAGACAAACGAAGCACCCCAAGCCCAGGGGATCTCACCCCATCTGAGCACCCCCCCTGTCAGCCACCCTGATAGCCCTCCTGACAACCCCCCCACACCCACTGAGGACATACACAAGACACAGATTGTACTCCTCATGGACTCAAATGGGAAATATATACAAGAAGAAAAACTAAACTCTGGTGTCCAAACACCCAGCACGCCCTAGACTTTCTGTCTGAGGACAAACTAGGTTCGCGCAGACACATAATAATACACACAGGCACAAACGACCTGAGAGCCCAGCAGGAAAGGATGGCCACAGCACTGAAGGGAGTGATAGAAAAAGATTATTCTACTTTCCCCCACCCTGCTACCACGAAAATACTTCCACCCTGCTACCATACAGCGGGTAAACGCAAGTATTTCCCGTGACTGAGCCTCAAAACCAAATGTTTTCCTGGCCCACCACTCCACCCTGGACTTGAACAGCCGCTATGACCAGGTCCACCTATACAAGGCAGCAGTGCCCACCTTCGCCGGACTCTAAAGGACATCGCTGTCAAACGCAGCCAGCTGTCAACACTTCACACAGGAGCAACAGATCAATAGACACCCCGCCCAGACCAGCGAGACACTCTTCCAGACCTGCGGGACCCCCCCCCCCCCCGGACCTACACATAGAGGACCCACGCCGAGAGGACCTACATCCAGACCACAGCACCACCAGCCACCTACACACCCCCACCACAACCAATCAACACCCCACCCAAGTCAACCATGCCCACACTCCATTTAGGTTCCCTCAGATCAGACCTATGCCCCTCCTGCCCACCCCATGCACCCCACCCCCGCAAAGAGGGCCTCAACATGGAAGTCACACATACTCCCAGGCCGTGAGCGGGCAAACAGACCCAACCCCCACTCTTACACTAGCCCAAGCCAATGGCATGTACCAGATGCTCAGAAAGCTCTGCTCACACTTACTGGCCTGAGGCCAAACCACATGACCAACAACATTGGACATTTTATGGAACACAAAGCCTTCACTATCTCATCCTGGAATATCCAAGACCTGAGGTCATCTGCCTTTGGCCTAAAGAGCAGGAACCTGGACTTCATCAAAGAAATCGGAAATACAGACATTGTCATCCTACAAGAAACCTGGTATAGAGGAGACGGACCCACTGGTTACCCTCTAGGTTACAGAGAGCTGGTAGTCCCATCCACCAAACTACCAGGTGTGAAACAGGGAAGGGACTCAAGGGGGAAAGCTAATTTGGTATTGAGCAGACCTAACTCACTCATTAAATTCATCAAAACAGGAACATTTTACATTTGGCTAGAAATTCAAAAGGAAATCATCTTAACAGAGAAATATGTCCTCCTGTGTTCTACCTGTATCCCCCCACTAGAATCCCATACTTTAATGAAGACAGCTTCTCCATCCTGGAGGCAGAAATCAATCATTTCCAGACCCAGGGACATGTACTAGTCTGTGGTGACCTAAATGCCAGAACCAGACAAGAACCTGACACCCCTTCACACAGGGGGACAAACACCTGCCTGGAGGTGACAGCATTCCCTCCCCCATATGCCCCCCTAGGCACAACTATGACAACATAACCAACAAAAACGGGTCACAACTACTGCAGCTCTGTCACACGCTGGGTATATACATAGTCAATGGTTGTCTTTGAAGGGACTTCTATGGTAGGTACACCTATAGCTCATCTCTTGGCAGTAGTACTGTAGACTACTTTATCACTGACCTCAACCCAGAGTCTCTCAGAGCGTTCACAGTCAGCCCACTGACACCCCTATCAGATCACAGCAAAATCACAGTCTACTTGAACAGAGCAATACTCCATCATGAGGCATCAAAGCCAAAGGAACTGAGTAATATTAAGAAATGCTATAGAGGGAAGGAATGTAGTTTGGAAACCTACCAAAAAACAATTAGGCAACAACAAATTCAATCCCTTTTAGACAACTTCCTGGACAAAACATTCCAGTGTAATAGTGAAGGTGTAAACTTGGCAGTAGAAAATCTTAACAGTATATTTGACCTCTCAGCTTCTCTATCAAATCTAAAAATCTCAAATAGAAAACCGAAGAAAATGAACAACAATGACAAATGGTTTGATGAAGAATGCAACAATCTAAGAAAGAAATTGAGAATCCTGTCCAACCAAAAACATAGAGACCCGGAAAACCTGAGTCTACGCCTTCACTATGGTGAATCACTAAAACAATACAGAAATACACTACGGAAAAAGAAGGAACAGCATGTCAGAAATCAGCTCAATGTAATTGAAAAATCCATAGACTCTAACCACTTCTGGGAAAATTGGAAAACACTAAACAAACAATAACACAAATAATTATCTATCCAAAAGGAAGAGTACAGGTAAACCACTTCTCCAATCTTTTTGGCTCTATAACGAAGAACAAACAGCAAAAACATATACATGATCAAATACAAATCTTAGAATCAACTATTAAAGACTACCAGAACCCACTGGATTCTCCAATTACCTTGAATGAACTATAGGACAAAATAAAAACCCCCCAACCCAAAAAGGCATGTGGTGTTGATGGTATCCTCAATGAAATGATCAAATATACAGACAACAAATTCCAATTGGCTATACTAAAACTCTTTTTCATCATCCTTAGCTCTGGCATCTTCCCCAATATTTGGAACCAAGGACTGACTGATCACTCCAATCCACAAAAGTGGAGACAAATTTGACCCCAATAACTACTGTGGGATATGCGTCAACAGCAACCTTGGGAACATCCTCTGCATTATCATTAACAGCAGACTCGTACATTTCCTAAGTGAAAGCAATGTACTGAGCAAATGTCAAATTGGCTTTTTACCAAATTATTTTGGCATGAGGGTCTGCTATACAAATTGATGGAAAATGGTGTTTGGGGAAAAACATAGGACATTATAAAATCCATGTACACAAACAACAGGTGTGCTGTTAAAATAGGCAAAAAACACACACATTTCTTCCCACAGGGCCGTTGGGTGAGACAGGGATGCAGCTTAAGCCCCACCCTATTCAACATATATATCAACAAATTGGCGAGGGCACTAGAAAAGTCTGCAGCACCCGGCCTCACCCTACTAGAATCTGAAGTCAAATGTCTACTGTTTGCTGATGATCTGGTGTTTCTGTCACCAATCAAGGAGGGCCTACAGCAGCACCTAGATCTTCTGCACAGATTCAGCTAGACCTGGGCCCTGACAGTAAATCTCAGTAAGACCAAAATAATGGTGTTCCAAAAAAGGTCCAGTCGCCAGGACCACAAATACAAATTCCATCTAGACACCGTTAGCCTAGAGCACACAAAAAGCGATACATACCTTGGCCTAAACATCAGCGCCACAGGTAACTTCCACAAAGCTGTGAACGATCTGAGAGACAAGGCAAGAAGGGCATTCTATGCCATCAAAAGGAACATAAAATTCGACATACCAATTAGGATCTGGCTAAAAATACTTGAATCAGTTATAGAACTCATTGCCCTTTATGGTTGTGAGGTCTGGGGTCTGCTCATCAACCAAGATTTCACAAAATGGGACAAACACTAAATTGAGACTCTGCATGCAGAATTCTGCAAAAATATCCTCAGTGTACAACGTAGAACACCAAATAATGCATGCAGAGCAGAATTAGGCTGATACCCGCTAATTATCAAAATCCAAAAAAGAGCTGTTCAATTCTACAACCACCTAAAAGGTAGCGATTTCCAAACCTTCCATAACAAAACCATCACCTACAGAGAGATGAACCTGGAGAAGAGTCCCCTAAGCAAGCTGGTCCTGGGGCTCTGTTCACAAACACAAACACAAACACACCCTACATAGCCCCAGGACAGCAACACAATTAGACCCAACCAAATCAGGAGAAAACAAAAAGATAATTACTTGACACATTGGAAAGAATCAACAACAAAAAATGAGAAAACTAGAATGCTATTTGGCCCTAAACAGAGAGTACACAGTGGCAGAATATCTGACCACTGTGACTGACTCAAACTTAAGGAAAGCTTTGACTATGTACAGACTCAGTGACCATAGCCATGCTATTGAGAAAGGCTGCCGTAGGCAGACCTGGCTCTCAAGAAAAGACAGGCTATGTGCACACTGCACACAAAAGGAGGTGGAAACTGAGCTGCACTTCCTAATCTCCTGCCCAATGTATGACCATATTAGAGACACATATTTCCCTCAGATTACACAGATCCACAAAGAATTTGAAAACAAACCCAATTTTGATAAACTCCCATATCTACTGGGTGAAATAACAGTGTGCCATCACAGCAGAAAGATTTGTGACCTGTTGCCACAAGAAAAGGTCAACCAATGAAGAACAAACACCATTGTAAATACAACCCACATTTATGCTTATTTATTTCCCCTTTTGTACTTTAACCATTTGTACATCGTTACAACACTATATATATTCAGTTGAAGTCGGAAGTTTACATACACTTAGGTTGGAGTCATTAAAACTTGTTTTTCAACCACTCCACAAATTTCTTGTTAACAAACTATAGTTTTGGCAAGTCGGTTAGGACATCTACTTTGTGCATGACACAATAATTTTTCCAACAATTGTTTACAGACAGATTATTTCACTTATAATTCACTGTATCACAATTCTAGTGGGTCAGAAGTTTACATACACTAAGTTGACTGTGCCTTTAAACAGCTTGGGAAATTCCAGAAAATTATGTCATGGTTTTAGAAGCTTCTGATAGGCTAATTGACATAATTTGAGTCAACTGGAGGTGTACGTGTGGATGTATTTCAAGGCCTACCTTCAAACACAGAGGCTCTTTGCTTGACATCATGGCAAAATCAAAAGAAATCAGCCAAGACCTCAGAAAAAAATTGTAGACCTCCACGTCTGGTTCATCCTTGGGTTCATCTGTACAAACAATAGTATGCAAGTATAAACATCATGGGACGATGCAGCCGTCATACCGCTCAGGAAGGAGACGCGTTCTGTCTCCTAGAGATGAATGTACTTTTGTGCGAAAAGTGCAAATCAATCCCAGAACAATAGCAAAAGACCTTGTGAAGTTGCTGGAGGAAACAGGTACAAAAGTATCTATATCCACAGTAAAACGAGTCCTATATCGACATAAACTGAAAGGCCGCTCAGCAAGGAAGAAGTCACTGCTCCAAAACCGCCATAAAAAAGCCAGACTATGGTTTGTAACTGCACATGGGAACAAAGATCGTACTTTTTGGAGAAATGTCCTCTGGTCTGATGAAACAAAAATAGAACTGTTTGGCCATAATGACCATCATTATGTTTGGAGAAAAAAGGGGGAGGCTTGCAAGCCGAAGAACACCATCCCAACCGTGAAGCACGGGGTGGCAGCATCATGTTGTGGGGGTGCTTTGCTGCAGGAGGGTCTGGTGTACTTCATAAATAGATGGCATCATGAGGAAGGAAAATTATGTGGATATTTTTATTTTTATTTCACCTTTATTTAACCAGGTAGCCAAGTTGAGAACAAGTTCTCATTTACAATTACGACCTGGCCAAGATAAAGCAAAGCAGTTTGACACATACAACAACACAGAGTTACACATGGAGTAAAACAAACATACAGTCAATAATACAGTAAAAAAATAGGTCTATATACAATGTGAGCAAATGAGGTGCGATAAGGGAAGTAAAGGCACAAAAAGGCCATGGTGGCGAAGTACATACAATATAGCAAGTAAAACACTGGAATGGTAGATTTGCAGTAGAAGAAAGTGCAAAGTAGGAATATAAATAATGGGGTGCAAAGGAGCAAAATAAATAAATAAATAAATACAGTAGGGGAAGAGGTAGTTGTTTGGGATAAATTATAGATGGGCTATGTACAGGTGCAGTAATCTGTGAGCTGCTCTGACAGCTGGTGCTTAAAGCTAGTGAGGGAAATAAGTGTTTCCAGTTTCAGAGACTTTTGTAGTTCGTTCCCAGTCATTGGCAGCAGAGAACTGGAAGGAGAGGCGGCCGAAGGAGGAATTGGCTTTGGGAGTGACCAGTGAGATATACCTGCTGGAGCGCGTGCTAAAGGTGGGTGCTGCTATGGTGACCAGCGAGCTGAGATAAGGGGGGACTTTACCTAGCAGGGTCTTGTAGATGACCTGGAGCCAGTGGGTTTGGCGACGAGTATGAAGCGAGGGCCATCCAACGAGAGCGTAGAGGTAGCAGTGGTGGGTAGTATATGGGGCTTTGGTGACAAAACAGATGGCACTGTGATAGACTGCATCCAATTTATTGAGTAGGGTATTGGAGGCTATTTTGTAAATGACATCGCTGAAGTCGAGGATCGGTAGGATGGTCAGATTTACGAGGGTATGTTTGGCAGCATGAGTGAAGGATGCTTTGTTGCAAAATAGGAAGCCAATTCTAGATTTAACTTTGGATTGGAGATGTTTGATGTGAGTCTGGAAGGAGAGTTTACAGTCTAACCAGACACCTAGGTATTTGTAGTTGTCCACATATTCTAAGTCAGAACCGTCCAGAGTAGTGATGCTGGACGGGCGGGCAGGTGCAGGCAGCGATCGGTTGAAGAGCATGCATTTAGTTTTACTTGTATTTAAGAGCAGTTGGAGGCCACGGAAGGAGAGTTGTATGGCATTGAAGCTCGTCTGGAGGGTTGTTAACACAGTGTCCAAAGAAGGGCCAGAAGTATACAGAATGGTGTCGTCTGCGTAGAGGTGGATCAGAGACTCACCAGCAGCAAGAGCGACATCATTGACGTATACAGAGAAGAGAGTCGGCCAAAGAATTGAACCCTGTGGCACCCCCATAGAGACTGCCAGAGGTCCGGACAACAGGCCCTCAGATTTGACACACTGAACTCTATCAGAGAAGTAGTTGGTGAACCAGGCGAGGCAATCATTAGAGAAACCAAGACTATTGGGTCTGCCGATGAGGATGTGGTGATTGACAGAGTCGAAAGCCTTGGCCAGGTCAATGAATACAGCTGCACAGTATTGTTTCTTATCAATGGCGGTTAAGATATCGTTTAGGACCTTGAGCGTGGCTGAGGTGCACCCATGACCAGCTCTGAAACCAGATTGCATAGCGGAGAAGGTGCGGTGGGATTCGAAATGGTCGGTAATCTGTTTGTTGACTTGGCTTTCGAAGACCTTAGAAAGGCAGGGTAGGATAGATATAGCTCTGTAGCAGTTTGGGTCAAGAGTGTCCCCCCCTTTGAAGAGGGGGATGACCGCAGCTACTTTCCAATCTTTGGAAATCTCAGACGACACGAAAGAGAGGTTGAACAGGCTAGTAATAGGGGTTGCAACAATTTCGGCAGATAATTTTAGAAAGAAAGGGTCCAGATTGTCTAGCCTGGCTGATTTGTAGGGGTCCAGATTTTGCAGCTCTTTCAGAACATCAGCTGACTGGATTCGGGAGAAGGAGAAATGGGGAAGGCTTGGGCGAGTTGCTGTGGGGGGTGCAGTGCTGCTGACCGGGGTAGGGGTAGCCAGGTGGAAAGCATGGCCAGCCGTAGAAAAATGCTTATTGAAATTGTCAATTATAGTGGATTTATCGGTGGTGACAGAGTTTCCTATCCTCAGTGCAGTGGGCAGCTGGGAGAAGGTGCTCTTATTCACCATGGACTTTACAGTGTCCCAGTACATTTTTGAGTTTGTGTTGCAGGAAGCAAATTTCTGCTTGAAAAAGCCAGCCTTGGCTTTTCTAACTGCCTGTGTATATTGGTTTCTAACTTCCCTGAAAAGTTGATATACTGAAGCAACATCTCAAGACATCAGTCAGGAAGTTAAAGCTTGGTCGCAAATGGGTATTCCAAGTGGACAATGACCCCAAGCATACTTCCAAAGTTGTGGCAAAATGGCTTAAGGACAACAAAGTCAAGGTATTAGAGTGGCCATCACAAAGCCCTGACCTCAATCCCATAGAACATTTTTGGGCAGAACTGAAAAAGCGTGTGCGAGCAAGGAGGTCTACAAACCTGACTCCGTTACACCAGCTCTGTCAGGAGGAATGGGCCAAAATTCACCCAACTTATTGTGGGAAGCTTGTGGAAGGCTACTCGAAACGTTTGACCCAAGTTAAACAATTTAAAGGCAATGCTACCAAATACTAATTGAGTGTATGTAAACTTCTGACCCACTGGGAATGTGATGAAAGAAATAAAAGCTGAAATGAATCATTCTCTCCACTAATACTCTGACATTTCACATTCTTAAAATAAAGTGGTGATCCTTGCTGACCTAAAACTGGGAATTTTTACTAGGATTAAATGTCAGGAATTAAGAAAAACTAAGTTTAAATGTATTTAGCTAAGGTGTATGTAAACTTCAGACTTCAACTGTACATAATATGACATTTATAATGTCTTTATTCTTTTGGAACTTCTGTGAGTGTAATGTTTACTGTTCATTTTTATTGTTTATTTCACTTTTGTATATTATCTACTCCACTTGCTTTGGCAATGTTAACATATGTTTCCCATGCCAATAAAGCCTCTTGAATTGAATTGAGAGGAATGAACGGACAGAGATATGGGGAGCAAGAGAGAGAGAGAGGGACAGAGGGAGACATACAAAGAGGGTTAGGGTTAGGGGCTGACCTCAAGTGACAGGTGACTGACCTCGCGTTTGCTCTTGAGCACCCTCTCCACATCCTTGCTGGAAGTGGACGGAGCAGCAGAACTCCTGTAGGAGTCCCTCTGCTGCACCTTCATCTGGAGCTGACGAACACGCTCTTCTGCTGCTAGGGCTAGACACATACACACATACAGGGAGGAATCAGCAAAAATATGCACACCCACACTCACATTTAATCACCACACAATCACAATTAATCACCACTCACCCACATTGAATCACCACACACCCACATTTAATCACCACACACACACACACACACACACACACACACACACACACACACACACACACACACACACACACACACACACACACACACACACACACACACACACACACACACACACACACACACACACACATATCACTCACTCACTCACTCACTCACTCACGTTTACAGACAAAATCAAGTCAAGAAAGCCACACACACACCTTGCTCTACGGGGCTGCTGCTCTTGTCTGGGACCTGTGGGAGTTGTCTGACCCTGCGAGCTGCTGACGAGGACATCACTGAGGAGGACAGAGACGCACCACCTTGGAGGTGGCCCCTGAGAGAGAGAGAGAGAGAGAGAGAGAGAGAGAGAGAGATGGAACGAGAGAGAGGATGAGAGAATGCACCCACTACTAGATTCACTGTTAGACACAGAGTTTTGACACATTGGAACTAAGAGCACGAGACAGAGTCAAGCTTGGTAGGAAAGTGAGGGGAAGTGTACTGCTGGTGGCTGGTGTGAGGTCTTGTAGCAAAAAGAGCTTGATACATTTAGACCGTGAAAAACGTAGACAATTAGCATTATTGAGTGTACAAAACATTAAGGACACCTTCCTAATATTGAGTGGCAACCCACCCTACCGCTTTTGTCTTGCCCATTCACCCTCTCAATGGCACACACAATCCATGTCTCAATTGTCTCAAGGTTTAAAAATCCTTCTTTAACCTGTCTCCTCCCGTTCATCTACATTGATTGAAGTGGATTTAACAAGTGACATCAATAAGGGATCATAGCTTTCACCTGGATTCACCTGGTCATCTATGTTACGTTCTTAATGTTTTGTACACTCAGTGTACACTTACACACAAACGCACACACACACACACACACACACACACACACACACACACACACACACACACACACACACACACACACACACACACACACACACACACACACACACACAACCCACCACACACTGGCCCATGCCTGGGGTACAATATCAAATAAATAGTGCATTATAGGCAGTGGAATCATGGAGGAAGGCAACAGCTCTTTCTCTCTCAGGCCGCTCCTCCAAGGGGACTGAGGTGAGGGGTCAGAGGTCAGCACCTGTATGGTTGGGGTGAGCCCGGGGCCAACTCTCGGAGGGTCCCCTTACCGAGCGGCCGCAGGGGAGGGGGCCGTCCTTGGGACCCTCTCAGGATGGAGGTGGGCTTTATTCTGGGGGCCGTAACACACACACCATACACACCACACACACCATACACACCATACGCAACACATACACCATACGCAACACACACACCACACACACCATACACACCGTGTGCACAAAGTCGCAGCATGCAAAAATGAAAGAAAAGAACAGAATAGAGGCAAAAAGGAAAAGATGAAAAAAAGGAAAAATGATGAAAAGAAGAAGCTTTGTCAAACATATTGAAATCAGCATACACAGTGTGAGAGACATCTCAGAAGAAAACATTGTTAAAGGTGCAGGTCAAACTACCTGATTCCATATTAGGAAAGACCCCACCTTGATACTGAACTGCCAATTACAAACGCAAGCTCATCTTGCCTCCATCTCAGCGAATCCTGACCCACGCATGCTTATGTTAGCAACCCCATGCTAACCGCTGTACTGCACTGCAGCCCAGTACAGTACATGTGTACGTGACTTAATCTGATAGATTATTCCAAAATCAACGTTTAAAATTGTGGCAATGTGGATGAACTGGTGGACAGAAAAGAGGGGGACCCCCACTAGAGGTAAAAGTCACCATTTGGTACAGATTTAGGATCAGTTTACCCCAAACAAATCCTAAACTCAATTATTGTGGGGGAAAACTGATCGTAGATCAGTGTCTAAAGGGAACTTCATCCTAGACTGGGAATTTGTGGGAGGGGACAGACTATGATGGCAGGATGAATCTCGCAATGAGATTCACATGCTCGACTCAAACTTTAATTTCAATTCTGTACTGATGTGAATGGGAGATTTTATGAAAGTTTGAGGATTGGGCCAGAAGTGATGATGTTGAAAAACAAAAATCAGGGTATATGTTATGGTTGGCCCCCTTACCTGTCGTTGTCAGGGAGCTTCTTGCCCAGAGTGTGACAGGTGGATGAGTCCAGGCTCCGAGTTTGCCTGGGAGATGGGAGATGAGTGGAAAACAGAAAGAAACGGATGGAGGGATGAATAAATAAACGGAGAGAGTATGGGACAGGGGTAAACAGCTAGGGTAAGTGAGAGAAGTCTGATTTTCTATTCGTAATAAAACGTCTAGCCTTATGCTCTACAGAAGACAAGCCAGTTAGGCGATTGATTTGATTAAGTTGTCAATACACATCAATGGAATATGGAGTATGGAACAATGATCATGAAGAAGCATCACATATGTAACCATTGAACAAGTAATGTGTGTGTTTGTATGTATGTGTGTGTGTACCTCTTCTTTGCACTGAGGTGGTTAACTGTCTCCTGTCTAGGTACTAGAGGTTCCATCATCCACTTGCTTCATACACACCACAAACACGAGGGTGATTAGATGACATGATGAGAAACACACACACACACAAACAGACACAAACAGACACACACACACACACACACCCACAACACTTACATAGATATAAACTCAACTTTAATCCTGAATTATGTTGAATTTGTTATGAATATGAAAGACACACATTATCGATAATGATAAAAGCTCAGTTGGCCAATGCAGTAGACAGACAAAAACATCTGAACTCCTTATCAATTCCTAGACTAAAAAAGCAAAATAGCTCAGCGATTCTAAAGGAGAAGTTAGAGGCTGCTAAAACTACAAGCCACAGGGATTCTAAAGAACAAACGCAAGACACTAGTCCATACTATGCCAAAAGACCCTGTACATAGTCCCATAGAGAAAAATGATCGATTGCGATACGTTTAGGGTTAGAAGTTAGCTAATTATTAGTGTTTGCATTTGGGTTTAGTACAGTTTTGGGGGTTAGGGTTGGGGTCAGCTGCTAACAGGGGGGATGGGGGGTGGGGGTGGGAGCGGTGGGGAAGGGGTACCTGTCGTCTTCTGGGGAGGCGTGTTGGATTAGAATCCTGGGGCTGGCGGGGCGTCTGCGGGGCAGAGACTGGGAGCAGCTGAGACCCAGCAGCACCCCCGGTGGACACACAGAGAAACACATGCATCATGGATCACCTGCACTCTCATAGGGGCTGTATCGAGTTCATGGGTCTATCATATCTCTGAGTCTCAGTTTAAGGCTGTTACCCCAAAAATGCACAGATCATTTCAGACTCCTCCCACAAAAAAGGACCCTCCCTTTAAGGCATCTCATAAAGTAGCTATGTACAAACAGTCACTCCAGCAGACTCTACAAAGAGAACAGATTACTACAGATACTGCACTAATTTGCACTAGCACTATACCAATCCTTTTACACAAACCTTAAGAGTGTACTTAGAACTACATCCACCACACCGTCCTCAACAAACTCACACTCTCACACACACACACACAGGTGGTAGATTGTCTGAGGCTGGATGCAGGCAGTGTACAGGTCAGTGGGCTGGTACCTTTGGGGATCTGGTGAAGGAACACTATGGTTCCTTTCTGGGTTCAGACAGTTGGTGCTAGCACTCCTAGTCTTAACCCTGTCCAAAGAGGTATGTAGATCACTAGCTCAATAACATGCCATCCAATGCAGGAGCGGAGAGGAGCGGACACAGAACAAAGAAGAGGAAAATGGAAAAGAAAGAGATGTTAGGTTCCTAAATCATAAAGGACATGCTAGTTTGAACGTTGTTTTAAGTGATTAGACGATTGATTGGAGTCAATACAAGTCATTCAGTTTTGGGGAGTAGTGAACTATATGTATTTCAATTAGTAACTTAACTGCATTGACAGTTGTATTTGAACTAAATTCCAATCTTGGTAGTGTTTTCAGTAGTTAAATACTTTATTACCATGTAGTGGTGTAGCTAACTACTGGAAGTACACACTACTCTTTTTGCAAAAATAAAATATTGGTGGTAGACAAGAATTTCCTTTTTTGTTGTTGTTAGCATTAGACCTGCCAAATTCTCACTTGAAACATAGTTTTTAGTCCATGACATTTCAGATTTAAATATGATACTTTTTCGCAGTTAACTACTTTTTCATAGAAACTTACTTAGTAAGTTAAGTAGACTATATTTTCATAAGGCTAGCTTTAGTGTAACTTTTAGAGTGAGAAGTAACTGGTAGCTTGGAAAAAATATATTTCCAGAGTAACTTCCCCAACACTGAAGACATTGTCAGGTAGTGAGATAGCCAGGTTGTCATGGAGACCTGTTCTCCGGTTGTCAGAAGAGTTCGTGAACATGGTATGAGGAGGTCATTGAGGGCTGAAGGTGTGTGTGTCTTACCTAATGGTGATCTCATCTGTAAACCTGAGAACACGCTGTGTGAAAGAGCTGCGTATTGCCGTGACAACGCTGGAACGCACCATTGAGCTAGTCTTTAGACATGCAGGCAGTGTGGAACTTTACTCAAGACAATGAAAAGAGTAACATATAAAAAGCATGCAATAAACAGACAACAAAAACCAACTTAACATCAAACAAACAGAGGCCAAGAGTGGGAAAGGATGTGGTAGCCTACAACTATGGACAATACTCATATGGGCAAGATAACTGTTTTTGGAGCGCAAACTGGACTACTTTCAATTCTTGCTCCAAGTCAATTGATGGAATTCATCCCAAAAAATACGGAAGATAAACATCAGTAAGACCAGGATACAGTCGGGTGCATATGATGTAGTTATACGAGGTCAACTCAAGGGATATTACCTCCTGAACATAAAACTACAGAAGTATCAACACTGACGGCGGTACAAAGTTAGGAGGGGGGCCATTTTCGAACACAACCTCGCTCTCTTCCTCCACGTACCT
The DNA here is from genome assembly GCF_901001165.1 of Salmo trutta. NCBI lineage: Eukaryota > Metazoa > Chordata > Actinopteri > Salmoniformes > Salmonidae > Salmo > Salmo trutta. The sequence goes on along the minus strand of NC_042961.1, from coordinate 18,135,303 downwards.
GTAAATGTCCTCGTGGATGCCATTGACTAAGAGAGGCATCTTAGGGGGTAGTGTGGTACTGTGTCTAGAAGAGCCCCTGGGGTGAGTCGTGTGACGTATGTGTGCATGCAGGAGACGTAGATAGAAAACGGGGAAGGAGGAAGATGGATTAACAGAATGTAAACATGGTTCCTAAAATACTACTAAAGAAAGACAGGAGAGCAGCATGCCAGCTGAGTGCATGTATGTCAGGCTTTTCCAGCCTCTACCAGCCATACTTTACCACTTACCTATGTGGGTGGGCTCACTGGGACAGTATTGCACCTTTGTCCAATATGCTGGATCTTTTACATTTTTACAGACACTCTTATCCAGAGCGACTTACAGCAGCAATTAGGGTTAAGTGCCTTGCTCAAGGGCACATCGACAAATGTTTCACCTAGCTGGTTCCAAGACAGCAACCTTTGGGTTACTGGCCCAACGCTCTTAACAGCTAGACTACCTGCCATCCAGTAACGAACTGAACTAAAGTGGCCTCTAATGTTGGAGGAACATTATTTCGGCCATGAATGGACCAGAATAGCTACATGACGCTAACTGAATAACTAGCAGCCCCTCAGGCATTGGCCAGGGTCAGCAGAGGCTATGTGCGGTCAGTAGTGGACAGTCCCAGTGTTGATGTCTGGGTGGGTGTGTGTTGCGTCACTGTCACACAGGACAGGATGGACACACTGAAATGTCCATCACTCTCTCACACACATTATGACAGAATAAGACGCATTTAGGAGATTGAGTGAAGTCATCAAGAAATATACATCCGTCTTTATGCAGCGCCAATATTCATGTATAAAAAAGCTTAGGATAAAGGTTGATAAGGCTAGTGCGAAAGAGGATGATGATCATATATAATACTACTACTACTAATAATAATATTACAATATCAAATAAAACATGTGATGACACCTGTTTACCTTTCAGTGTGTAGGCATTCTGCACTTTTGCCCCGCATTGACTGGTGGATCAGGATGACCTCACTGTAGTTACCATGGGGATGGATGACACATGAGGAAGTAAACAATGAAGCCAAACCAGAGGACAGAGAAAGAACAGCGATACAAAGCTGAGCCAGCGGAGAACAATGGGACAGGTAGAAGTTACCCCTAACCATAGATCTAGGATCAGATGATTCTACCCCATTTCCCAACCCTAACCATTACAGGGGATGAACAAATCTGACCCTGTATCAGTGGTTAGGGGAAACTTCTACCTACTCCGATGACAGCAACTCTTGTCTCATGGCAATAACGTAATCGAGTCTGAATCAACAAACAACAGAGACCAAACAAGCAAGTGGCCAGCCATATCCAAACATAGTCCCCACAATTCATTATACTGAATCACAGAAAGACAGAGAGAAGAAGACAAAGGAAGAAATTAAACCGAAGGTACTGTCTGAACTGAAAGAGATGGCAGGGAGAGGGAATCCATGGCTACCTGATTGTACACACACACACACACACACACACACACACACACACACACACACACACACACACACACACACACACACACACACACACACACACACACACCACACACACAGAAACACACCTGTCATCTACATAGTCCTGCTCCTGGTAGTGTCCTCTGGTAGAGTCGTAGTAGCGGGTGGGAGAACGAGACCTCCTACTATGGTGGATCTCATCATCCAAACTCCTGATACAGAGGGGAGAGATATGGAGATATGGAACAGGGAGAGAGTTGGAAAGAGATAAGGGGGGAGAACAAGGCTTTTAGCTGTGGTAACACTGTACAAGTTGGCTGTGTTGGCAGTGATAATAGTAAAAGCAATATTCTCAGCGCTACTTGTTCTGGTTCACGAAAATGGCAAAACAAAAAGTGGTCCTTCAAGTTTTCTCCTCCCTCTCCTCCCCCTTTTTCTTCATCAACACCCCTTCTCCCCCCTCTCCTCTCCTCTCACCTCTGGGTGGGCACATTGGCGGGTCGTGATCGCCCCCTGCCCTGTTCCTCTCTGTGAGGAGAGACAGATCGAGAGCGATGCTGGGGTGTCCTCTTCTGCTCCGGCACCTCCAGAGTAGTGGCGTGGGGATCCTTCTGCTGCCTCCCCCTCTCCCGCGAACCCCTCTCGGCAGCTACACACACCCACAGGGGGAGAGAAGATGTGTTCATAAAAGCAAACATACATACGATATATTGTCCCAAACTGGCACAATTGCAGGCAAGTTGACATTTATTGTCATGAATCTTGCCCTGGAGGCAGAACTGAGAGATTTTTGAAATTGTCTATATCGTAAAACTTCATTATATTTTTTTTGTAATATCTCAGTAATATCTCTCACACACACACACACACACACACACACACACACACACACACACACACACACACACACACACACACACACACACACACACACACACAATAGGGTAAGTAGACCACATAGATAACAAAGAGATATATTGTGAACACACATCGCCCCCGTCTGTGACTTACGCTGCAGCTTCTTGCTGGGTGTGTCTGTATTTCTGCGGGGCATGTAAGGGGATGGCCAGGGCAGGGGGATAGACGACACGTCGTGGGTCTGCAGCTTGTACCAGTGAGGCTTGTCATCCAACGGGGCTGTCTCCAGCTCTATTAGGATCTAGACATACGTAACCAATATAAACAGGATCAAACAGTTACACACAAGGCCAATGACAGCAATTCATCCACTCCTAGATGCACAATTGAAAGCATCCTGTCGGGCTGTATCACCGCCTGGTTCGGCAACTGCACCGCACGCAACCACAGGGCTCTCCAGAGGGTGGTGCGGTCTGCCCAAAACATCACCGGGGGCACACTGCCTGCCCTTCAGGACACCTACAGCACCCGATGTCACAGGAAAGCCAGAAAGATCATCAAGGACATCAACCACCCGAGCCATGGCCTGTTCACCCCACTATCATCCAGAAGGCGAGGTCAGTACAGGTGCATCAAAGCTGGGACCTAGAGACTGAAAAACAGCTTCTACCTCAAAGCCATCAGACCGTTAATTAGCCATCACTAGCCGGCTACCACCCGGTTACATAACCCTGCACCTTATAGGCTGCTGCCCTATGTACATAGACATAGAATCACTGGTCACTTTAATAATGGAACACTAGTCAGTTTAATAATGTTTACATAATGCTTTACACATTTCATATGCACAGTGCATTCAGAAAGTATTCAGACCGCTTGATTTTTTTTCCACATTGTGTTGCGTTACATCATTTTTAAATGGAAGAAGTTTGGAACCACCAAGACTCTTCCTAGAGCTGGCTGCCTGGCCAAACTGAGCAATCGGGGGAGAAGGGCTTGGTCAGGGAGGTGACCAAGAACCTGATGGTCACTCTGACAGAGCTCCAGAGTTTATCTGTGGAGATCGGAGAACCGTCTAGAAGGACAACCATCTCTGCAGAACTCCACCAATCAGGCCTTTGTGATAGAGTGGCCAGACGGAAGCCAGTAAAATGTGTCTTTCAGTAAAAGGCACATGACAGCCCGCTTGGAGTTTGCCAATAGGCACCTAAAGACTCTCAGACCATGAGACCTGAAAATAGCTGTTCAGCGACGCTCCCCATCCAACGTGACAGAGCATGTAAGGGTCTGCAGAAAAGAATGGGAGAAACTCCCCAAATACAGGTGTGCCAAGCTTGTAGCGTCATACCCAAGAAGACACGAGGTTGTAATCGCTGCCAAAGGTGCTTCAACAAAGTACTGAGTTAAAGGTCTGAATACTGATGTAAATGCCATATTCCAGTTTTTTATTGTTATCACATTTGCAAAAATGTCTAAAAACCTGTTTTTGCTTTGTCATTATGGGGTATTGTGTGTAGATTGATGAGGGGAAAAAACGATTTAATCCATTTTAGAATAAGGCTGTAATGTAACAAAATGTAGAAAAAGTCAAGGGGTCTGAATACTTTCTGAATGCACTGTAAGTGTATTCTACTGTATTTTAGTCAATACCATTTCGGCATTGCTCATCCTAATATTTATATATTTCTTAATTCCATTATTTTACTTTTAGATGTGTGTGTATTGTTGTCAATCGTTAGATACTACTGCACTGTTGGAGCTAGGAACACAAGCATTTCGCTACATCTGCTAAATATGTCTATGTAACCAATAATATTTGATTTGATTCCTGTGTGTGTCTGTGTGTCTGTCTGTGTGTGTGTGTCAGTACCTCTCCCATGAACATGCTATTCTCGTCAGGTAAGCGAGGCTGGTCCCACACGGTCAGCTCTAGCATGTGTTGGCGGAAGTCTCTGCGGTGGATGTGGGAGTACACAAACGTCTGGTTCCACTTTGGCTCTCCGGTCTTCTTCACTGTCTTAGTCCTCCGCTTGCTCTTATCGCTACGCAGCACGCACGCACCCACACACACACGCACGCACGCACGCACGCACGCACACACACACACACACACACACGCACGCACGCACGCACACACACACACACACACACACACACACACACACACACACACACACACACAGACACACACACACACACACACACACACACACACACACACACACACACACACACACACACACACACACACACACACACACACACACACACCAAATCAAATGAGCATTTATTTGTCACATACACAGTTTACAGCAGGTATAAACGGCGCAGCGAAATGCTTACTTGCAAGCTCCCTCAAGAATGCGCGCACACACACACACACACACACACACACACACACACACACACACACACACACACACACACACACACACACACACACAGAGGAGTTAACATTTGTTGTTGGTTTCTTCCTGTCTACAGACTCTTTTATGTGAAAGTCTGTTAGTGATAGACCTTGTTACCGTACCTTCGGTCTGGCAGGAAGTACATTTTGACGTAGGGGTTTCTGGGTCGCCCGTCCGGGCGGGGAGGCAGCTCTGTAGCCTGTACCACGTTCACAATCAGCTGGTGTCCCACCTTATCATACCACAGCTTGACCTGAACACACACATGGATACACACACACACACACATACATGATCAGTAGGAGCCAATCTTAAAGTCCCATCTTAAATGGCATGATGTAGGCTACAGACTATATAGAATTATAAACTGGGTGGTTCGAGCCTGAATGCTTATTGGCTGACAGCCGTGGTATATCAGACCGTATACCACGAGTATGACAAAACATTTATTTTTACTGCTCTAATTATATTGGTAACCAGTTTATAGTAGCAATAAGGTACCTCGGGAGTTTGTGGTATGTGGTACCGCCCTTAGCGGTGGTATATTGGGCGTATACCACACCCCTTCGGGCCTTATTGCTTAAATATATCACAACCCCAAATATCTGCACTGATGATACATGACAATCCTTTGGTATGGACTCACTAAAAGTTGTCCGGGCAGTACCTGAAAACACACACACAAACACACACACACACATACAGAAACACACACACACACACACACAATGGAAATGATCACCATAAACCAGATTACTAACACATACAAATGCATAATAATCCCAAATGTTTGAGTGCGTACACACGCACGCGCACGCACATGCACACACACACACACACAGCTGTTGGTGTATACTCACTGCAAGCTGTCCAGGCATTTGCTGTGGGTGGTCTCTAAGTGTACTGGGGCTGGTGGGGGACATGACCGATATAGATGGCCGCTCCATCTTCTGGGACTCAAATGAACTGGAACCTGCTGTGAGGGCAGAAATAAGACAAGACGCATCTCGCCCAGTTAAACCCCTAACAACTAGGTTTGACAAGAAAGAGAGATACAGTGTAGCAGAGAGACAGAGAGAGAGAGAGAGAGAGAGCTAAAGAGAGAGAGAGAGAGAGAAAGGGAGAGAGAAAGGGAGAGAAAGGGAGAGAGAGAGAGAGAGAGAGAGAGACCAGAGGAGATACCTACTAGATTCTAATGGAGGGTGGGACGTGTCTGGGATTCTTGGGATATCACTGTAATCAACCAAAGAGACATATCAGTCAAAAGTCACACTACAATCTGACAGGACAGTATAACACAAGTCCACAGACACCATTGTTAAGCGTTGCCTTGACTGCAACATATTGGTAGGTAAAAACAGAAGGGAAGAGTAGGGTCAATGTAAAAGGACTAGGATAAATAAACAAAAATGTTACAACCCAGTATACATTTTTACAATCCCTCATTGCGTCTACTAATTTGGGCATTCCTCAGCTCTACGGTCACAGGGGGTGGGGTGGGGTGGGGGTGGGGGGGGGGGGGGCTTGGGTAATTTGGGTTGGAAGGGGACTCTAATACTGTAGCTTTACTTACTGATAGACTTTATACACCCTTCGCAAGTGTTTGGAAATAAATATTTTTTTTTTAGGAAGGAGCAAGACAAGTCAGAAAGAGACAACTGTTCAAAATGTATGTACAGTACCAGTCAAAAGTTTGGACACACCTACTCAAGAGAGAACGCCAAGAGATTGCAAGGCTGTCATCAAGGCAAAGGAAGGCTACTTTAAAATGCATTTTAGTTTAACACTTTTTTTAGTTACAACATGATTCCACATGTGTAAATTCATAGTTTTGATGTGTTCCCTTGAATAAGTAGGTGTGTCAAAACTTTTGACTGGTACTGTATGTGAATGGAGTGTGTGAACAATGAAACTCAATTCAATTAAGACCAATTCTGTTTCATCCCCTTCTCCTTCAAAGTGCACTCATTCACTCGACCTTAAAAAAATGTAAAGCATCGGATTGATGTTTTGAATAGTTTGAAGCGAGTTTCCACCCTAATTCTTACACCAGTACATTCCTTGTAAATCCACGAGGGAGAAGTGTATGAACATACAATTTGGAAAGAAAGGGGGGGGAACTAAATTGGCTAAGGACTAACCTAAGCATTATCTCACCAGTACTAAATACACAGACTTGATCAGAGAGTATCTATCAGGGTTCACCGTCTTTTCATCAAAGGTAAGAGTCTCTTATTCCTGACTTACCCAATGGGCCGGGACACCACTAGTTCCACTTGAGGTTCTGCTTGGGAATTGAGAATGATATTATAAACTTCTTTCTGGGTTGCTCTTGGCAACATCTTGCCGTTCCACTGCAGAACCTCATCCCCTGAAAATACACAATGACCTGTCATTCTTCAAAACCTACACGCATACACACGCGTGTACTTACACAAACCAGAGGAGGCTGGTGGGATGAGCTTTAGGAGGACGGGCTCATTGTAATGGCTGGAATGGAATAAAATAAATGGAACCGTATTGAACACATCAAGCGTATGGAAACCACTCGTTTGACTTTGTTCCATTTATTCCATTCTAGCCATTACAATGAGCCCATCCTCCTATAGCTCCTCCCACCAGCCTCCACTGACACACACACACACCACACACACACCCTCTTTGCATACCTGCTCGAAGGTGTCCCACGATGTCGGCCAGACTGCCCTTCTTGACTACAGTGATGAAGGCTCCCAGTCTGCCCGCCTCTGTGACCCTTCCCCCAACCACCTGAGAAAACACATGCGCACATACACACACACACACACACACATAGTCATGTACACACACACACACACAAAAACAGTCTAGCCACAGTGTGGTTGTGTCTGGTGAGAGCGCTGACCTTTAGCCCCAGCGGTGCCCCGGCCTCTTTGGGCATAGCACTCCTCTTGCTCAGGGTGATTCGGCCAATTAGGTGGTCACCCTCTTTGGACGGCTGCCATGTCACCGGATGCTGTGAACAACACACTGGTTCAATCAGCAGCCTGGGAGCAAGCACATTACCCCCTCTTTCCCTCTGTCTCTCTCTTTGTCTCGATCTGTCTCCACACACACTACATATAAAGACACATATGGTAAAAAAAAAAAATAGACAGACACAAACACACACTCACTTCAGCAGATAGAAAAATAGAATCAGTCACTTACATGCCACACAGTGGGGTCCAGCGGGTAGCACTCCCAGTCTCCTATATGAGAGAAGAGATCAACTCAAACAGGAGAAGAAGACAGAAGGAGACGTACACACACCCACACACACGCACTGCACATACCAGCTCAACTACCACTATACACAACAGAGCCAGATCTGGACCTCCTTTGTAACAACTCTGTTTACAGAAGCAGCACAGAGTTGATTGAATATTTAGCTCCACTTCACCAGAATCACCCAGGACTTGACGACCTACTCCTCTTAGAGACTGAGAAAGAAAGAGTCTACACGTGACGTGTGTTTGTTGAGCTCTTCGTGGTTGTCGAGCAAACTTTCACTAGAAAGTCTAGTAAAAGGAAGGAAATATGTAACCTAGTTACTGCTGTACTTACCTCCGTCGTGACGCACCGACAAACTAAAAGTGTGTGCACATGCAGTCACAGAATGATTTAAATGCCTGAACACTCCTCCTGTGCCAACTCAAGCATCTTAACCCGCCTCGGTCCGAGCTAAAAAAGGAAACATGGCTCGCTACTGCACTGGTGTGTTTAGAACTAGTTTTGACAAATCTCCTCTTCCTCTCTCGTATGATCTATTAGTCATTAGAGAGCTTTGTCTGGTTTCAATCTAGGTTGGCATGTGGAACAAATGGCATGAAATGAAAGCGGACTGAAGCCTATTCTTCACAGTGCCGTGTATATAGTAGTAGACTATATATACAAAAGTATGTGGACACCACTTCAAATTAGTGGATTCGTCTATTTCAGCCACACCTGTTGCTGACAGGTGTATAAAATCGACCACAGAACCATTCAATCTCCTTAGACAAACATTGGCAATAGAATGGCCTTACTGAAGAGCTCAGTGACTTTTAACGTGGCACCGTCATAGGATGCCGCCTCTCCAACAAGTGACTATGTCATATTTCTGCACTGCTAGAGCTGCCCCGGTCAACTGTAAGTGTTGTTATTGTGAAGTGGAAACGTCTAGGAGCAACGATGGCTCAACCGCTAATAGGACCGCCGAGTGCTGAAGAGCGTAGCGTGTAAAATGTATCTGTTCTCTGTTGCAACATTCACTACCAAGTTCCGAACTGCCTCTGGAAGCAATGTCAGCACAAGAACTGGTCGTCGAGGTTTCCATGGCCAAGCAGCCTCACACAAGCCTAAGATCACCATGCGCAATGCAAAGAGTCGGCTGGAGTAGTGTAAAGCTCGCCGCCATTGGACTCTGGAGCAGTGGAAACACGTTCTCTAGAGTGGTGAATCACGCTTCACCATCTGGCAGTCCGACGGACGAATTTGGGTTTGGTGGATGGCAGGAGAACGCTACCTGCCCGAATGCATAGTGCCAACTGTGAAGTTTGGTGGAGGAGGAATAATGGTCTGGGGCTGTTTTCATGGTTCGGGCTAGGCCCTTTAGTTCCAGTGAAGGGAAATCTTAACTCTACCAGCATACAATGACATTCCAGATGATTCTGTGCTTCCAACTTTGTGGCAACAGTTTGCAGAAGGCCCTTTCCTGTTTCAGCATGACAATGCCCCCGTACACAAAGCGAGGTCCATACATAAATGGTTTATTGAGATCGGTGTGGAAGAACTTGACTGGCCTGCACAGAGCCCTGACCTCAACCCCATTGAACAACTTTGAGATGAATTGGAGTACCGACTGTAAGCCAGGCCTAATCGCCCAACATCTGTGCCGACCTCACTAATGCTCGTGTGGCTGAATGGAAGCAAGTCCCCGCAGCAATGTTCCAACATCTAGTGGAAAGCCTTCCCAGAAGAGTAGAGGCTATTATAGCAGCAGAAGGACCAACTCCATATTAATGCCCATGATTTTGGAATGAGATGTTCGACGAGCAGGTGTCCACATACTTTTGGTCATGTAGTGTTCTCCTTCTAGAAAATGTGATGTATCTACAGAGTTAACAAAAAATTAAGAACACCTTCCCAATATTGAGGACCATCCCCCCTTTGACCTCAGAGCAGCCTCAATTAGTCAGGGCGTGTACTCTACAAGGTGTCGAAAGTGTTCCACAGGGATGCTGGCCCATGTTGACTCAAATGCTTTTCATTGTTTCTTCAAGTTGGCAAGATGTCCTTTGGCTGGTGGACCATTCTTGATACAGACGGAAACTGTTGAGCATCAAAATCCAGTTGTGTTGCAGTTCTTGACCCAAGCCGGTGTGCCTGGTACCTCCTACTACCATACCCCGTTCAAAGGCACTTAAATCAGTCCCTCTAGGATTCCACGATTCTGCGATCGCATAATTCTATGCAAAATCAACCAATCAGCGCATATTATGTGAGAGCTCACAATTTTGACCAATCCCCGCACTTATAGTGCATAAAAGGGTCCAATCAAAAGCGGGTTCGTAATTGTGACCAATTACTGCACTGTTACCGTGGAAAATGGCCCAATCCAACCACACGTCCACAACATTTTTTTCCCCCCTGGCCTGTCAGCGTATTCATGTGTGAAGATGATGGGTGATTGTTGATGGCTGACAGGCAGTACAATGAACAGAAATCAATCTCATTTGCCAACAAAAACAGCTAACGACCGTGCGAAACAATTTCCAAATGTTTTTGGAAACAAGAGAAAATCGACAATCAACAGTTTCTTGGAATCAGCAAAGCGTATGAGAATGTCAGAACAGTTCCCACAGCAGCGGCAGATCACCATGACTGAAGTGGTAGCAGGGAAGACTGTGGCAAGCGCTGGAAGAATGAAGGTGAGTGGCGTTTTACTCAAACTTTTACTCCGCTAACCTTGGTTTTAGTAAGGTGGTCGGCACTCTGCTCTCCCCGGTCTGTCTATGGAGAGCGCTGCTCAAAGCACTGAGTGCAATTTATCAATTTTGCCGTTTTAAACTCTCTGTAAAACTTAATACGGATCACAAAAACACAATCTTTCTGGATTAAAAAAAATGGAATAGAACATATCAATCACAATACTCTATTTTTACGTTTTCTGTTCTTTATCTCCCTTACAACCCTTTCAGAAAAAAATCACAATCTCAAGTATTTTGAAGACAACTTATTAGAAATATCGATCCTCAAATTGAAAGCGATTGATCAGCTTTGAATCAATTTTTTGAGAGAGAGAGAGAGAGAGAGAGAGAGAGAGAGAGAGAGAGAGAGAGAGAGAGAGAGAGAGAGAGAGAGAGAGAGAGAGAGAGAGTGTTGATAGCAAGCCCCAAGCCTGATGGAGAGGAGAGGTGTATGTGAGTGGATTACGACAGAGCTGTTTGTTCAGGAAAATAAACACAATTGAGAACTTTAGATGTTTCTAATTGTTTTTGTTTTATGTATTCTGCTTAAAATCATCCTAAAGCTGAGCACATATGACTTTATTGCTTTATTAACGTAATAAAAAAAACAGCGTAAAATGTATCGCACAATTTCAAAAAATCTACCGCAAAATCAAGCATTTTTTGGCCACAGAAATCACAAAGAAAAATTGAGAAATCCTTGAAGAACTGTTAAATATTTTGTCTTGCCCACTCACCCTCTGAATGGCACACATACACAATCCATGTCTCAATTGTCTCAAGGCTTAAAAATCCTGCTTTAACATGTCTCCTCCCCTTCATCTACACTGATTGAAGTGGATTTAACAAGTGACATCAATACAGGATCATAGCTTCCACCTGGATTCACCTGGACAGTCTATGTCATGGAAAGAGCGGGTGTTCCTTAATGTTTTGTACACTCAGTGTATCCTAAACATACAGGATAACAGAGTTAGTACTGTAGGACATGCTAAGGTAAATAGCTAGGACATGGCTAGGTACAGGGGCATGGTTAAAACTAAAATTAGTAGTCACATAGCTGAGACGATGTTACAGAAGCATCGAGTGTTTGTTCCAATGGCTCCAGGGCTGCAGTCTGTGTCCTAGCTCTGTCAGCCAGGGTCACATGTGGTCAGGGCAGCGTAAACCTATCCTGAAACCCTCGGGCCAAGCCACGGCCAGAATATCATATACACAAAAGCGCACGCACACAAGCGCACGCACATACACAGTGCCGTCACACACGCACACACTCAACAGCCAAAACATATCCGCTGAATAATTTTACTGAACATGTTTGCTCACGAGAAAACGATCTGAGATCAGGTACAATGATTACATTATATGTACACTATACATTAATATATAGACTCCAAGAACATGCCTCCACATTGAGACAATATGTCAAATACCACTATCTTTCATCTAATAATCTCATAAGAACAGCCTATGATTACTTACCTGTAATGAAGTAGAACGCGACCGCGAGTTTGGAATGTTACAATGAAGAAAGCAGACTGAGCCTGAACAGCTCACTAGTCGCTACTATTTACAATCACCTGTAACGTGTGAGTGTGTTAAAAGGTGAGCACACACACACACATTCACACACCATGAGAGAGCCCCGTGTTTTACATTGTGCCCAGCATGTCTTCTAAACAAGAGAGTGCACAGTCTTACTACGCACTCGTACTTCTTTCACTGCAGTGTGGGATGCATACAGTATCGGTAAGCTCTTTCACAGAGTGGGAGGAAGCTGGCCCTAGCAACTGATCTGAAGTTAGTGTTGCATTGTGTCCCTTCATGGTTATGGTTAAGATTTGGCGAGGTTAAGCTGAACCTAGATCTGTGTCTATGGGAAACTTGGACTCTGGAGCCTCTATCACCTCTCTTACCTCTCTCACCTCTCTCGCTGACACTCTCAATCTCGGCATCCTCACAGCTGCTATACTCCGGCGTGGTCCCTCCCTCTTCCTCTGAGCTGCTGACAGATGTCTGTCTCTTCCCGGCACCGCCACGTTTTGACTTGTAGGGCCGTGGCGGGGGCGGCCGCAGAGACTCTGACTGGTCCGAGCTGAGCGAATCATTGCGCAGCATGCTTTCAGCCTTCTCCCGTTTGGACCGGCGCAGGAGGGGATCCTGACCGGGTCCGGGGCCCGGGCCTGTCCCAGGGGGCTCCCTGAGTTCTGGGGGCTGGAGCTGTGTAGGGCCAAGGCCCTGTGGCCCCCTAGTGCCCCCCACCACCGTCCTCTGGCCCAGCATAGCCTCGGGCTGGCCCCCAATGCCCCCAACACTCTCAAACCCAATCCCCATCCCAACCCCCCTGCCTCGCCCCTGGGGCTGTAGAGGGTGCCTGCCCCCCAGTGGCTCCCCTGGCTGGGGCTGGGCTAAATGTCGGGGGGCGTTGGGGTCTATGTGGTAGCCCTCCTCTGTCCATCGGGGGACCCCCACTCCCACAGGGTCGTGTTCCAGAGAGCGGCCCTTACTCAGCCGCCGGCCCTCCCTCCGCTCCCGCTCCCACTGGTCCCGATCCACTGACACCTGGGTATGGAGTCTGGGATGACCCGGCCGACGCTCACCTCGACCTTTAACGTTCTGATCGCCCGGCTTTCTCCTGGTGGGTGAAGGAGAGAAAACGAGAGAGAGAGAGCGAGAGAGAGAACGGATTACGTGTATGTCAGTTTAGAGTAAGGTTTAAGTAGGTTAAAATAAAATACAATTGTATTGGTCGAGTATACACATATTTTGCAGGTGTTCACAGGTGCAGTGAAATGCTTATGTTCCTAGCTCCAACAGTGCAGTAACACCTAACAATACACACAAATCCCCAAAATAAAAATAAATGAATATCAGAACGAGCAATGTTATAGTCTGGAATAGTCTGGACTCCTTGACTTTTTCCACATTTTGTTAAGTTGCAGCCTTAATCAAAAATTGATAAAATTATTTGTATCAATCTACACACAACATCTCATAATGACAAAGCGAAAACAGGTGTTTAGAAATGTTGCCAATTTATTACAAATAAAATACAGAATTACCTTATTTACATAAGTACTCAGACCCTTTTCTATGAGACTCGAAATTGAGCTCAGGTGCATCCTGTTTCCATTGATTATCCTTGACATGTGTCTACAACTTGATTGGAGTCCACCTGTGGTAAATTCAATTGATTGGACATGATTTGGGAAGACACACACCTGTCTATAAGGTCCCACAGTTGACAGTGCATGTCAGAACAAAACCAAGCCATGAGGTCAAGGAATTGTTTATAGAGCTCCGATACAGGATTGTGTCGAGGCACAGATCTGGGGCTGGGTACCAAAACATTTCTGCAGCATTGAAGGTCCCCAAGGACACAGTGGCCTCCATCATTCTGAAATGGAAGAAGTTTGGAACCACCAAGACTCTTCCTAGAGCTGGCCGCCCGGCCAAACTGAGCAATCGGGGGAGAAGGGCCTTGGTCAGGAAGGTGACTCTGACAGAGCTCCAGAGATGGGAGAACCTTCCAGAAGGACAACCATTCTTAGTAAAAGGCACGACGGCCCACTTGGAGTTTGCCAAGAGGCATCTAAAGGACGGACCATAAGAAACAAGATTCTCAGGTCTGATGAAACCAAGATTGAACCCTTTGGCCTGAATGCCAAGCGTCCCGTCTGGAGAGAACCTGGCACCTTCCCTACGGTGAAGCATGGTGGTGGCAGCATCATGCTGTGGGGATGTTTTTCAATGACAGGGAATGGGAGACTAGTCAGGATCAGTTAATAAGTTTTAGGTTGTAGTTATTATAGGAATTCTAGGACTATTTTCTCTATACCATTTGTATTTCATATACCTGCGACTATTGGATGTTCTTATAGGCACTTTAGTAATGCCAGCCTAATCTCGGGAGTTGATAGGCTTGAAGTCATAAACAGCACTGTGCTTCAATGATTGAGCTGCTGGCAAACGCAGTAAAGTGCTGTTTGAATGAATGCTTATGAGCCTGCTGCTGCCGATCACCACTCAGTCAGACTGCTCTATCAAATATCAAATCATAGACTTAATTATAATAAACACACAGAAATACGAGCCTTTTGTCATTAATATGGTCAAATACGGAAACTATCATTTCGAAAACCATTTCGTTTATTCTTTCAGTGAAATACGGAACCGTTCCATATTTTATAGAAAGGGTGGCAACCCTAATTCTAAATATTGCTGTTACATTGCACGACCTTCAATATTATGTCATAATTATGTAAAATTCTGGCAAATTAATTACGGTCTTTGTTAGGAAGAAATGGTCTTCACACAGTTCGCAACGAGCCAGGCGGCCCAAACTGCAGCATGTACCCTGCCTCTGCTTGCACTGAAAGCAAGAGAAGTGACACAATTTCCCTAGTTAATATTGCCTGCTAACATGAATTTCTTTTAACTACATATGCAGGTTTAAAAATATACTTGTGTATTGATTTTAAGAAAGGCATTGATGTTTATGGTTAGGTACATTGGTGAAACGACAGTGCTTTTTTCGCGAATGCGCTTGTTAAATCATCACCCGTTTGGCGAAGTTGAAGTAGGCTGTGATTCGATGATAAATTAACAGGCACAGCATTGATTATATGAAACGCAGAACAAGCTAGTTAACCTAGTAATATCATCAACCATGTGTAGTTAATTACTGACTTTGTGACTATTGATTGTTTTTTAGAAGATAAGTTTAATGCAAGCTAGCAACTACCTTGGCTCCTTGCAGCCACAAGGTCCTTTTGATGCTGCACTTGCGTAACAGGTGGTCAGCCTGCCACGCAGTCTCCTCGTGGATTGCAATGTAATCGGCCATAATCGGCGACCAAAAAGGCCGATTACCGATTGTTATGGAAACGTGAAATCGGCACTAATTAATCGTCCATACCGATTAATCGGTCGACCTCTAGTACACAGCAAAGACAATGCAGGAGTGTCTTAGGGACAAGTGAATGTCATTGAGTGGCCCAGCCAGACCCCGGACTTGAACCTGATTTAACATCTCTGGAGAGACCTGAAAATAGCTGTGCAGCGACAGTCCTCATCCAACCTGACAAAGCTTGAGAGGATCTGATGAGAAGAATGGGAGAAACTCCCCAAATACAGGTGTTCCAAGCTTGTAGCGTCATTCCCAAGAAGACTCTAGGCTTTAATTGCTGCCAAAGGTGCTTGAACAATGTATTGAGTAAAAGGTCTGAATACTTATATAAATGTGATATAAATTTGCAAACATTTCTAAAAACCAGTTTTTGCTTTGTCATTATGGGGTATTGTGTGTAGATTGATGAGGGGGGGAACAATTGAATCAATTTTAGAATAAGGCTGTTACGTAACAAAATGTGGAAAAGGTGAAGGGGTCTGAATACTTTCCGAATGCACTGTATGTATATGATGGTGTGTACAGACAGTATGGACAGTATATGAATATAAAAAGGTGTGTACAGTAGTAGTTAAATAGGATGAGCTTTGACTAGAATACAGTATATACAGTGAGGGAAAAATTATTTGATCCCCTGTTGATTTTGTACGTTTGCCCACTGACAAAGAGATGATCAGTCTATAATTTTAATGGTAGGTTAATTTGAACAGTGAGAGACAGAATAACAACAAAGAAATCCAGAAAAACGCATGTTAAAAATGTTATAAATTGATTTGCATTTTAATGAGGGAAATAAGTATTTGACCCCCTCTCAATCAGAAAGACTTCTGGCTCCCAGGTGTCTTTTATACAGGTAGCGAGCTGAGATTAGGAGCACACTCTTAAAGGGAGTGCTCCTAATCTCAGCTTGTTACCTGTATAAAAGACACCTGTCCACAGAAGCAATCAATCAATCAGATTCCAAACTCTCCACTATGGCCAAGACCAAAGAGCTCTCCAAGGATGTCAGGGACAAGATTGTAGACCTACACAAGGCTGGAATGGGCTACAAGACCATCGCCAAGCAGCTTGGTGAGAAGGTGACAACAGTTGGTGCGATTATTCGCAAATGGAAAAAACACAAAAGAACTGTCAATCTCCCTCGGCCTGGGGCTCCATGCAAGATCTCACCTCGTGGAGTTGCAATGATCATGAGAACGGTGAGGAATCAGCCCAGAACTACACGGGAGGATCTTGTCAATGATCTCAAGGCAGCTGGGACCATACTCACCAAGAAAACAATTGGTAACACACTACACCGCGAAGGACTGAAATCCTGCAGCGCCCGCAAGGTCCCCCTGCTCAAGAAAGCACATATACATGCCCATCTGAAGTTTGCCAATGAACATCTGAATGACTCAGAGGACAACTGGTGAAAGTGTTGTGGTCAGATGAGACCAAAATGGAGCTCTTTGGCATCAACTCACCTCGCCGTGTTTGGAGGAGGGGGAATGCTGCCTATGACCCCAAGAGCGCCATCCCCACCGTCAAACATGGAGGTGGAAACATTATGCTTTCGGGGTGTTTTTCTGCTAAGGGGACAGGACAACTTCACCGCATCAAAGGGACGATGGACGGGGCCATGTACCGTCAAATCTTGGGTGAGAACCTCCTTCCCTCAGCCAGGGCATTGAAAATGGGTTGTGGATGGGTATTCCAGCATGACAATGACCCAAAACACACGGCCAAGGTAACAAAGGAATGGCTCAAGAAGAAGCACATTAAGGTCCTGGAGTGGCCTAGCCAGTCTCCAGACCTTAATCCCATAGAAAATCTGTCGAGGGGCTGAAGGTTCGAGTTGCCAAACGTCAGCCTCGAAACCTTAATGACTTGGAGAAGATCTGCAAAGAGGAGTGGGACAAAATCCCTCCTGAGATGTGTGCAAACCTGGTGGCCAACTACAAGAAACGTCTGACCTCTGTGATTGCCAACAAGGGTTTTGCCACCAAGTACTAAGTCATGTTTTGCAGAGGGGTCAAATACTTATTTCCCTCATTAAAATGCAAATCAATTTATAACATTTTTAACATGCGTTTTTCTGGATTATTTTGTTGTTATTCTGTCTCTCACTGTTCAAATAAACCTACCATTAAAATTATAGACTGATCATTTCTTTGTCAGTGGGCAAACGTACAAAATCAGCAGGGGATCAAATTATTTTTTCTCTCACTGTACGTACACTGAGTAAACTGAATATAAGAACACCTTCCTAATGTTGAGTTAGGGGCATGGACTCTACAAGGCCTTGAAAGCGTTCCACAGGGATGCTGGCCCATGTTGACTCCAAAGCTTCCCACAGTTGTGTCAAGTTGGCTGGATGTCCTTTGGGTGATGGACCATTCTTGATACATACAGGAAACGGTTGAGTGTGAAAAACCCAGCAGTGTTGCAGTTCTTGACAAAAACCGGTGTGTCTGGCACCTACTATCATATCCTGTTCAAAGGCACTTACATTGTTTGTCTTGCCCATTCACCCTCTGAATGGCACACATCCATAAAACATGTCTCAAATTGTCTCAAGTCTCCTTCCATTTATTTACACTGATTGAAGTGGATTTAACAAGTGACATCAATATGGGATCATAGCTTTCACCTGGATTCAACTGGTCAGTCTGTGTCATCGAACAAACTGTAGTTCTTAATTGTTTTGTATTCTTAGTGTACATATGAAATATGTAAACATTATTAAAGTGACCAGTGTTCAATGACTATGTATATAGGGCAGCAGTCACTAAGGTGCAGTGTAGAGGTTTACAGGTTAACCATTGGTGTGTTCATGGCCAGGGCTTACGGTGGCTCGCTACGTGAGCGGGGGTCCATTCCGGGTGCCAGTCCTGGGTCACCGGGGCGATTGGGGTCGAGGGGCCCCAGGGGGACTTGGAAGTGGGAACGGAGCTTCTTGTCACCGGGGTTCAGGCCACACATGGCCGGGTCACTGATGCCTGAGCCTAGACCTGGCTTCCCTGGACCTGAGAACCACTCCCCTGGCTTAGTGAGGATCTCCTGCTGCTTACGGCAGTTATTACACACCCACATCACCTGGAGGAACACAGATACGTAGATGTATTATATGGTTATTATACAGTTATTACACACCCACATCACCTGGTGGAACACAGATACGTAGATGTATTATATGGTTATCATACAGTTATTACACACCCACATCACCTGGAGGAACACAGA
Organism: Salmo trutta; assembly: GCF_901001165.1. Classification (NCBI taxonomy): domain Eukaryota; kingdom Metazoa; phylum Chordata; class Actinopteri; order Salmoniformes; family Salmonidae; genus Salmo; species Salmo trutta. The sequence goes on along the minus strand of NC_042961.1, from coordinate 18,116,451 downwards.
TACGTAGATGTATTATATGGTTATTATACAGTTATTACACACCCACATCACCTGGAGGAACACAGATACGTAGATGTATTATATGGTTATTATACAGTTATTACACACCCACATCACCTGGAGGAACACAGATACGTAGATGTATTATATGGTTATTATACAGTTATTACACACCCACATCACCTGGTGGAACACAGATATGTAGATGTATTATATGGTTATTATACAGTTATTACACACCCACATCACCTGGAGGAACACAGATACGTAGATGTATTATATGGTTATTACACACCCACATCACTTGGAGGAACACAGATACGTAGATGTATTATATGGTTATTATACAGTTATTACACACCCACATCACCTGGAGGAACACAGATACGTAGATGTATTATATGGTTATTATACAGTTATTACACACCCACATCACCTGGAGAAAGAGGTTATAACAGTTATTACCCAGCCACATTACCTGGAGGAAGAGGTTATAACACATTTATTACCCAGCCATATCACCTGGAGGAAGAGGTTATAATAGTTATTACCCAGCCACATTACCTGGAGGAAGAGGTTATAACACAGTTATTACCCAGCCACATCACCTGGAGAAAGAGGTTATAACACAGTTATTACCCAGCCACATCACCTGGAGAAAGAAGTTATTACACAGTTCTTACCCAGCCACACCACCTGGAGGAAGAGGTTATAACACAGTTATTACCCAGTCACACCACCTGGAGGAAGAAGTTATAACAGTTATTACCCAGTCACATCACCTGGAGGAAGAGGTTATGACACAGTTATTACCCAGCCACACCACCTGGAGGAAGAGGTTATAACACAGTTATCACCCAGCCACACCACCCGGAGGAAGAAGTTATAACAGTTATTACCCAGCCTCATCACCTGGAGGGAGAGGTTATAACACAGTTATTACCCAGCCATATCACCTGGAGGGAGAAGTTCTAACAGTTATTACCCAGCCACATCACCTGGAGGGAGAGGTTATAACACAGTTATTACCCAGCCACATCACCTGGAGGAGAGGTTATAACAGTTATTACCCAGCCATATCACCTGGAGGGAGAAGTTATAACAGTTATTACCCAGCCATATCACCTGGAGGGAGAAGTTATAACAGTTATTACCCAGCCACATCACCTGGAGGGAGAGGTTATAACACAGTTATGACCCAGCCACATCACCTGGAGGAAGAGGTTATAACACCGTTATTACCCAGCCACATTGCCTGGAGGAAGAGGTTATAACACAGTTATTACCCAGTCACACCACCTGGAGGAATAGGTTATAACAGTTATTACCCAGCCACATTACCTGGAAGAAGAGGTTATTACACAGTTATTACACAGCCACATCACCTGGAGGGAGAGGTTATAACACAGTTATTACCCAGCCACATCACCTGGAGGGAGAAGTTATAACACAGTTATTACCCAGTCACACCACCTGGAGGAAGAGGTTATAACAGTTATTACCCAGTCACACCACCTGGAGGAATAGGTTATAACAGTTATTACCCAGCCACATCACCTGGGGGAAGAGGTTATAACACAGTTATTACCCAGTCACACCACCTGGAGGAAGAGGTTATAACACAGTTATTACCCAGTCACACCACCTGGAGGAAGAGGTTAAAACAGTTATTACCCAGTCACACCACCTGGAGGAATAGGTTATAACAGTTATTACCCAGCCACATTACCTGGAGGGTGAGGTTATAATACAGTTATTACCCAGTCACACCACCTGGAGGAAGAGGTTATAACACAGTTATTACCCAGTCACACCACCTGGAGGAAGAGGTTATAACAGTTATTACCCAGTCACACCACCTGGAGGTATAGGTTATAACAGTTATTACCCAGCCACATCACCTGGAGGAAGAGGTTATAATAGTTATTACCCAGCCACATTACCTGGAGGAAGAGGTTATAACACAGTTATTACCCAGCCACATCACCTGGAGAAAGAGGTTATAACACAGTTATTACCCAGCCACATCACCTGGAGAAAGAAGTTATTACACAGTTCTTACCCAGCCACACCACCTGGAGGAAGAGGTTATAACACAGTTATTACCCAGTCACACCACCTGGAGGAAGAAGTTATAACAGTTATTACCCAGCCTCATCACCTGGAGGGAGAGGTTATAACACAGTTATTACCCAGCCATATCACCTGGAGGGAGAAGTTCTAACAGTTATTACCCAGCCACATCACCTGGAGGGAGAGGTTATAACACAGTTATTACCCAGCCACATCGCCTGGAGGAGAGGTTATAACAGTTATTACCCAGCCATATCACCTGGAGGGAGAAGTTATAACAGTTATTACCCAGCCACATCACCTGGAGGGAGAGGTTATAACACAGTTATGACCCAGCCACATCACCTGGAGGAAGAGGTTATAACACCGTTATTACCCAGCCACATTACCTGGAGGAAGAGGTTATAACACAGTTATTACCCAGTCACACCACCTGGAGGAATAGGTTATAACAGTTATTACCCAGCCACATTACCTGGAAGAAGAGGTTATAACACAGTTATTACACAGCCACATCACCTGGAGGGAGAGGTTATAACACAGTTATTACCCAGCCACATCACCTGGAGGGAGAAGTTATAACACAGTTATTACCCAGTCACACCACCTGGAGGAAGAGGTTATAACAGTTATTACCCAGTCACACCACCTGGAGGAATAGGTTATAACAGTTATTACCCAGCCACATCACCTGGGGGAAGAGGTTATAACACAGTTATTACCCAGTCACACCACCTGGAGGAAGAGGTTATAACACAGTTATTACCCAGTCACACCACCTGGAGGAAGAGGTTAAAACAGTTATTACCCAGTCACACCACCTGGAGGAATAGGTTATAACAGTTATTACCCAGCCACATCACCTGGAGGAAGAGGTTATAATAGTTATTACCCAGCCACATTACCTGGAGGAAGAGGTTATAACACAGTTATTACCCAGCCACATCACCTGGAGAAAGAGGTTATAACACAGTTATTACCCAGCCACATCACCTGGAGAAAGAAGTTATTACACAGTTCTTACCCAGCCACACCACCTGGAGGAAGAGGTTATAACACAGTTATTACCCAGTCACACCACCTGGAGGAAGAAGTTATAACAGTTATTACCCAGCCTCATCACCTGGAGGGAGAGGTTATAACACAGTTATTACCCAGCCATATCACCTGGAGGGAGAAGTTCTAACAGTTATTACCCAGCCACATCACCTGGAGGGAGAGGTTATAACACAGTTATTACCCAGCCACATCGCCTGGAGGAGAGGTTATAACAGTTATTACCCAGCCATATCACCTGGAGGGAGAAGTTATAACAGTTATTACCCAGCCATATCACCTGGAGGGAGAAGTTATAACAGTTATTACCCAGCCACATCACCTGGAGGGAGAGGTTATAACACAGTTATGACCCAGCCACATCACCTGGAGGAAGAGGTTATAACACCGTTATTACCCAGCCACATTACCTGGAGGAAGAGGTTATAACACAGTTATTACCCAGTCACACCACCTGGAGGAATAGGTTATAACAGTTATTACCCAGCCACATTACCTGGAAGAAGAGGTTATAACACAGTTATTACACAGCCACATCACCTGGAGGGAGAGGTTATAACACAGTTATTACCCAGCCACATCACCTGGAGGGAGAAGTTATAACACAGTTATTACCAAGTCACACCACCTGGAGGAAGAGGTTATAACACAGTTATTACCCAGTCACACCACCTGGAGGAAGAGGTTAAAACAGTTATTACCCAGTCACACCACCTGGAGGAATAGGTTATAACAGTTATTACCCAGCCACATTACCTGGAGGGGGAGGTTATAATACAGTTATTACCCAGTCACACCACCTGGAGGAAGAGGTTATAACACAGTTATTACCCAGTCACACCACCTGGAGGAAGAGGTTATAACAGTTATTACCCAGTCACACCACCTGGAGGTATAGGTTATAACAGTTATTACCCAGCCACATCACCTGGAGGAAGAGGTTATAATAGTTATTACCCAGCCACATTACCTGGAGGAAGAGGTTATAACACAGTTATTACCCAGCCACATCACCTGGAGAAAGAGGTTATAACACAGTTATTACCCAGCCACATCACCTGGAGAAAGAAGTTATTACACAGTTCTTACCCAGCCACACCACCTGGAGGAAGAGGTTATAACAGTTATTACCCAGTCACACCACCTGGAGGAAGAGGTTATAACAGTTATTACCCAGCCACATCATCTGGAGGAAGAGGTTATAACAGTTATTACCCAGCCACATTACCTGGAGGGAGAGGTTATAATACAGTTATCACCCAGCCACATCACCTGGAGGGAGAGGTTATAATACAGTTATCACCCAGCCACATTACCTGGAGGGAGAGGTTATAATACAGTTATTACCCAGCCACATTACCTGGAGGGAGAGGTTATAATACAGTTAACACCCAGCCACATTACCTGGAGGGAGAGGTTATAATACAGTTATTACCCAGTCACATTACCTGGAGGGAGAGGTTATAATACAGTTATCACCCAGCCACATCACCTGGAGGAAATTGATACATAGAGTACTGCATTTGTTTGTTAAAATCAAAATAATTTACATGGATATAATTACTTAAAGCCCAAGTTGCTTTATCATTAGTTGGTTAGCAACTTACTTGGTACATATTGTATTGAATATCACATGAGAACAGCATTGTGTTGTGTATAGTGAGTAGCTATTATTATCACAAGTAATTAAGATAAGCACTGAGCCAATAGTGACAGACCAACTGTGAAGTTCAGGATCACACACAAACTATGGCTTAGAAACAGACAGAGAGGAATCAGGGGGGATTCCATAAGACTCCCTGATGGCTTCTTAAAGAGAACTAAGATAAAACACCTTGGCATGTTTCATATTTTCCCTCTCTCTCCCCCTTTCTCTATCTCTCTCCCCCTCTCTCCCCCTTTCTCTATCTCTCTCCCCCTCTCTCCCCCTTTCTCTATCTCTCTCCCCTCTCTCCCCCTTTCTCTATCTCTCTCCCCCTCTCTCCCCCTTTCTCTATCTCTCTCCCCCTTTCTCTCACTCTCTCCCCCTCTCGTCCCCCTTTCTCTCACTCTCTCCCCCTCTCGTCCCCCTTTCTCTCCCTCTCTCCCCCTCTCTCCTCCTCCAGATTGCTTGTGATTAAAAAGCCACAAAAGCCGAGGAGAAAACAGCCACACACCAACGCAGTTATATTTATCCCACCATCCACAAGGCAGGCAGGCACACACACACACACACACACACACACACACACACACACACACACACACACACACACACACACACACACACACACACACACACACACACACACACACAGTGCTTTGCTGAAGATATCCACCAGCCCACCGATTCCTGCTGCCAGACCTAAGTAGCCGATCCCTGCCAGACCCAAGCAGCAGATCTGTGCCAGCACCAAGCATAGATCTCCCGCTTTGCCTGCTGCTGCAACATAGAGCCAGAACACACACACAATCCCTGACAGGGCAACCCTCCAACAAAACACACTCTCCATGAACGCACAGTCGCATATGCCTCCTGCCACCTCCACTGCTGCTGTCCTAGTTTATCACACAACAGCCAACTTTACTAGTCAGCTATCGTTCCCAGTTGAAAGTGTTAATGTGGGTGACACTTTCCATAAGACACCTGTGTACGATGTTTTTATAGTGCTTAGTATCGCCGATAGTGCATTATTAGAATGCTTAAATGTGTAAGTGCCTTTTCCTCTCTCTCACAAGTATTTTTAGCCAGATCCTAATTGCTATGTCAAATTTGATGTTCCTTTTGATGGCATAGAAGGCCCTTCTTGCCTTGTCTCTCAGATCGTTCACAGCTTTATGGAAGTTACCTGTGGCGTATGATGTTTTATGTGTGCTCAAGGGCAACGGTGTATAGATGTAATTTCTATTTGTGGTCCTGGCAACTGGACCTTTTTTGGAACATCTCTCTCTCTCTCTGTCTCTCTCTCTCTCTCTCCATCTTAGTTTAGTATAAACAACCGCTCCAATACCAAACAAAGTGTTCTTGATTCCAAACCCCAGTCTGACATGGCATGTGACATTTAACATCTGACACCTCACATAAATGTTTTGCTACTACTGACACACACACACACACACACACACACACACACACACACACACACACACACACACACACACACACACACACACACACACACACACACACACACACACACACACACACACACACACACACACACACACAGGGATCTACACTAAATCAGACTCACAATCCACAGCAGTCAGATGTGGGGGAACCCTTGCAGTACATGATTAGAAAGGCACTCTATAATCCTGTGTGTGTGCGTGCGTGCGTGCGTGTGTGTGTGTGAGAGAGAGAGAGCGAGAGAGAGTCAAACAAAAAAAGGCCAACAATATATGTTCCGAGGTCACCGCTGACAAGAAACTTTGGCCAGCGTTGAAAACACTCATGCACCATTTTGCCTCACATCTGGACCTTGAATCACTAATCAAGGTCCAGATGACACCAATACAAATGGACAACATTTGCGAGGCAGTGCAGGACCCTAAGAACTGCTGTTTTTCCATGGAAGCCACAGATAATCCAGGAGTAATCCTGGTATTAGATCACTCTCTGATAGGAGGCAGCCAGTCGGCAGGATGGAGTCATAGCCGGGCAGATTGCAGCAAACACAAAGCCTTTACACACACTCCCACTTCCAACAGCAACATATCACATGACCAGAAGAGACCCCAGAGACTAGAGACAGAGAGACAGACAGAGAGACAAACAGAGAGACAGACAGAGAGACAGAGACAGAGAGAGAGCTAGAGACAGAGAGAGAGAGAGACAGAGAGAGACAGAGTGAGACAGACAGAGAGAGAGACAGAGAGAGAGCTAGAGACAGAGAGAGACAGCGAGAGAGAGAGAGAGAGCTAGAGACAGAGAGAGAGAGAGAGCTAGACACAGAGAGAGAGAGAGAGAGAGAGAGAGAGAGAGAGACAGAGACAGAGACAGAGACAGAGACAGAGAGCTAGAGAGTCAGGAGGGAAGCAGCATGTAATGTGAGCAGAAGAAACCCCCAGAGACTAGATAGTGAGTGAGTGTGTGCGTGTGTGTGCATGAGTGAGTGTAGAACAACAATGAAAAATTCAGTGCTGAAATCTCAGAGATTCTATTGTATTGCTGCTGGTTCCTGGAAAGACTAACACACTCTGTAACCATAGTTACCGCATGTTGTTACATTCCACTGAGGGAATCCCCATTCTCTGTCTTCAGGTACAGCTGAGAAAGGTCAACAAAAGGTCAGGCTCTATAGTGGAACTAAATGCTTTACCACAGTAGAGTACATTATGAAAGAGAATGCTCATTCCCTAGTAACAGTGACTAGCTCATTATCACACTAATTACCAGCTACATCATTTGGCTAATGACCATCCAATCAACAAGTGATCAGAGCCTCTGGGTGGGGCTGTGGGGAACAGAGATGCACCTGATTTATCAACTCCTCGCCAAGCCCTCAAATAGTTGAATCAGGTGTGTTAGTGCTGGGTTAGAACAAACATGTGTACAGTCTGAATTGAGAAACCCTGCTCTAGCCGCCTACCCAGCCGCCTACCCAGCCGCCTACCCAGCCGGCTCCTGCACCATCTATACGATCTACTGTGCTGTAATGTGATGGGCTGTGATCTTGTCTCCATTGACTAGTGTGAAGGGAACAGGCGAGGACCACGAGTAGTGAGTCACTGCTGTCAGCGTGTCCTCACAGGTGAGATGGATGGGGTTTCCCTTCAGGGGCAAGGGGGCGGTCTGACAAGGGCACGTTCACAATGACAGCTTGACGTATGGAGGCGGCAACAAGCAATGCACTACCCATAATTCAGCGGGCTATAAATCCTAGGTAAGGATGAAAGAGTGCCACAAAGGAGATGAGTGTCCATTGGGGCTGTATATAAGCACACCCAGACACCCCCCCCCCCTCCCCCCCTCGATCATACACACAAATGCATACACACACACATATGCACACACACACTAAGTGACAGTACATATGGTAAACAAACACTCCAATTCTATCACACCCAGACCCATCCATGCAGAAACACAAACACACACACACACACACTCAAACACATGGGCCATATCGACTGTTAAACACCGAATCAATAGTGTAAATAATTTACTTTGGGTCTCTGCTGATGTTGCAAAAGCCTACCTCTGTGTGTGTGTGTGTGTGTGTGTGTGTGTGTGTGTGTGTGTGTGTGTGTGTGTGTGTGTGTGTGTGTGTGTGTGTGTGTGTGTGTGTGTGTGTGTGTGTGTGTGTGTTGGGCCAGACATAGGTTTCCCTCTGACAAGGCATCAGTGGGTCCAGGACAAGTTTAGCCCGGCCCCCCCGCCCAATACAGGCTTTTCTGTGAATTAGACCGGATGATCTATGAATGTACGTGTGTGTATGTGTGCGTGTGTGAGTGTGTGTGTGTACGTGTGTGTGTGTGTGCATGTGGGAGTGTGTTTATTTTTTAATGTGCCCTCACACATTCACATACACACTCTCCCCAAGGATGCACTCACTCACACACACACACACACACACACACATGCTAGACACACATCACAACTGCTGTTACAAGACTCTTATTTACTATTATTATTCATTCACAATTTAAACACTTGCCCCCCCCCCAATCCCCCTTCCCTAATACATGTGTAAATATTGGATTATAAATTGGGCCTTCCTGTAACATACTTATAATACAGCGGTCTCAGCCTCCAGTATTTATGCTGCAGTAGTTTATGTGTCGGGGGGCTAGGGTCAGTCTGTTATATCTGCAGTATTTCTCCTGTCTTATCCGGTGTTCTGTGTGAATTTAAGTATGCTCTCTCTAATTCTCTCTCTCTTTCTCTTTTTCTCTCTCTCTCTCTTCCTCTCGGAGGACCTACGCCCTAGGACCATGCCTCAGGACTACCTGGCCCGATGACTACTTGCTGTCCCCAGGCCACCTGGTCGTGCTGCTGCTCCAGTTTCAACTGTTCTGCCTGCGGCTATTGTAAGGGTGTGATGGTGGCAGGGAAGTTAGGCGCAGGAGATCGAACTTGGTATAAAACGGAGCAGTTTAATAAGTGCTCAAAAACTCCGAAAACCAAAATATACAAAATAATACAAGTGGGTACAAAACCCGTCGCACACCAGAACATATCTTGCACATAGTTTACAAACAAACAATCACCGACAAGGACAATGAGGGGGAACAGAGGATTAAATACACAACATGTAATGAATGGGATTGGAACCAGGTGTGATACAAGACAAGACAAAACCAAAGGAAAATGAAAAGAGGATCAGCGATGGCTAGAAGGTTGGCGACTTCGATCGCCGAACGCCGCCCGAACAAGGAGAGGGACCGACTTCGGCGGAAGTCGTGACAGCTATGGAACCCTGACCTGTTCACCGGACGTGCTACCTGTCCCAGACCTGCTGTTTTCAACTCTCTAGAGACAGCAGGAGCAGTAGAGATACTCTGAATGATCGGTTATGAAAAGCCAACTGACATTCAGTCTTGAGGTGCTGACCTGTTGCACCCTTGACAACTACTGCGATTATTATTATTTGACCCTGCTGGTCATCTATGAACATTTGAACATCTTGGCCATGTACTGTTATAATCTCCACCCGGCACAGCCAGAAGAGGACACTGGCCACCCCTCATAGCCTGGTTCCTCTCTAGGTTTCTTCCTAGGTTCCTGCCTTTCTAGGGAGTTTTTCCTAGCCACCGTGCCTCTACATCTGCATTGCCTGTTGTTTGGGGTTTTAGGCTGGGTTTCTGTACAGGACTTTGTGACATCAGCTAATGTAAGAAGGGCTTTATAAATACATTTGATTGATTGATTGATTGATTGACTTATGCTGACATGTTTATTCTGTTCTACTGAGCCATTTACTTTATGTTCATATTGTTACATTTTATTATTTCTTATTTTTGTTGCATTGTCGAGAAGGAATCTGTAAGTAATCATTTCTGTAAGTACTCATCATTGGATGGTGTATACCATGTGTATCCTGTACATTCGACTAATAAAACTTGAAACTTGAAAGTACTACTGTAATATAGAGGACAGTAAGTCTACTGTACTTCTGCCTGTCTCCACTAGATGTCTCTGTGCTGCAGTGTGTTGGTTCAATCTCACCTGGTACTAACCACAGGGATGGAGGGGCTCCTGCACGGATCTAGGATCAGTTTTACCCAAATCCTAGCCTTACCCACTTGTACCCTGAGAAAATATGAGTAGTCTTTCGCAGCCAATCTGTTTATTAATTGATGAAATTTGGGTTGATTTCAATTGATCTGAAATATACTGGTTCCTTCAGGTTCATTTGATATAATATGCAAAATATAGGCTTCATCAAATGTGATAATGTACGTATTGTATCTATATGTGTGACACAACAGGAGGAACCCGAGAGATAGCTCTGTCTCAGGTCCCAGTCAATGAGACGTTTCAATGAAGTGAATGAATGGCGGAGCGGAGCGCGACTAGAGACTGAGATCAATAGTAATCATGAGGTGCTGTTGCGTTCAGAGGAGATGACACATGGATGTGTGTTTCTGTATCTCAGCCAAACTGCTGCAGGGAGAGACACTTGGTGTACACACTGAACGCTACCCTGAGACAGCCTCAAACACCGATGTGACTACATTCTAAAAACATAGCCTAGGATGTTACAATGAGAAGGAAAGAGAAAGAAAGGGGAGGGGGAGAGAGTGCATACTCTCTTGGGAGATAAATCAGACTTAAAAAAAAAAGTTTTCTGTGAGAAACACTTGGCTTACGCACAAACACAGATTTCACCATGAGATCCGCCATCATTGTAGATCCGCCAAATGTATTTCTATTTTTTTTTAATGTTCAATGTTGGACATAAGACACTGTAAAACCACCAGGAATTAGGTAGAACTAAATTCCGGCCAACTGACCATCCACTCAAGGAAAACTCGGCCCACGGCTGAATGTAATTGGAGACACCCGCTGTAGATAATGGCCACTGCTTATCATTAGCCACAACATATATAGACTGCGCAGGCTATAAACAGTGACTACATACATACATAGGCCATACATAGTGTTAACGTAGGAGCTTTCTCTTTTTTCAAACCCCATCTGGGGCTTCAAACAGATACAGAAGGCAGCATAGGTTAGACATTGGGGCAACACAAACAATATGCAGAGTCCCCGCAACCTACACTCCAGGCTACGTAGTCGATACATAGGGCTACACAGGTCATACACAGGGCTTACACATGCTACTCAGTTACAGCTTGTACTGCCAAAGCCTCATTAGAGTTAGTGCTGTTGTACTGTGCTGTAGGGGGGTTAGTGTCTACACTACTCTCAAGAACTGTTGGAAGGCCAAAGTACAACTGAGCCAAATACCAACAAAGTGATGGTTTGGCAGCTCCACTGAGGGAACTGAAGGTCATGTAAGGTTTGAAACTGGACATAACTGTAAGAGTGCTGTACGGTGTAAAAGGCATGTCCAGAGTAATACCTAATGGTATGTAATGTTACACTCTGTGGTCTAGTGAGCGTTATTGGAGTACTGTTGGTCGACACTCGAGGAGGTTCCACCTTTTTGTTGGCTACATATCTTAACGAAATAGTGCAAGATTTTGGCAAGTAAGCCCTTTTTTCCCCCAGCAATGACTGGATGTTTATAGGTACACCTAGCTTGCGCTAACACTAGTTAGCAATTTCCTTCAAACTGCACACAGAGACATAAATATGGTATCCATTAATTCATTTGACTCTGGCTAAGTAGAAAAAGGTCTTGACTGCCAAAATCTCGCACTATCCCTTCAAGGTATTGATGAGTCACATTCCTGCATTTACACCTTGGACCCCTATGACAGAACATGATGCTGGTAAAATGCTGCAAAAGTTCTGGTTGCAAATGAAGTTCACTGAACTACTATGACTTCACAGAAAGAGAAACAACTCACCACTTTGTCCTCCTGTTGCAAGCATCCCGGTGGCATAGGAGAGGAAAAGAAAAAGAGATTGGAGGGAGAGATTGAAAATGTGAAATGAGGACACATCCAAACCTGCTTGAGAGAACACACCTTATGATGATAGAGGTGTTTTCATCCGAATCAAAATGAGGTAATCCACAAACTTCCTTGACAGCAGCGCAGGACTGATTGATTATGAGTTGAGGTGGTGGGGCGGGGGGGCTCAACAGGTAGGTAATCCCTGTTTCTAAGTTCTCCACAACTATCGTTCCTCTCTCACACCCACTGGCCTCTCCACACGGTGCTCGTTAGGGCTACCTAATGTGTGTGTGTGTGTGTGTGTGTGTGTGTGTGTGTGTGTGTGTGTGTGTGTGTGTGTGTGTGTGTGTGTGTGTGTGTGTGTGTGGTATAACTTTACTATCCTTTTGGGTTCCAAAAGTACTCACAAGGATAGTAAAATGAGAAAAAAGTGTTAGGGTTACAATTTAGTGTTAGGGTTACAATTAGAATTAGAATTAGGGTTAGGGGTTAGGATTAGGATTTGGGGTTAAGGTTAGGGTTTAGGGAAAATAGGATTTTGAATGATAATAAATGTTTTGGTCCCCACTTGTATAGTAAAACCAATGTGTGTGTGTGTGTGTGTGTGTGTGTGTGTGTGTGTGTGTGTGTGTGTGTGTGTGTGTGTGTGTGTGTGTGTGTGTGTGTGTGTCTGTCAGTGCATGCATATATGTATGTGGGGGGGAGAGGTTGATCATTAAATATCACACTGTGGGTGGCTGGGTGGGCTTCCTGCATGGGGCCACCCCTACCCCAACATGTCTGTAGCTGCCCAACCCCCCAGGGTGGAACACAGAGACCCCCCCCTGCCCCCAGTCCCTGTCTAATACCCAATTAACCTTTACCAGCCTCTACCTGGGTCATGCACTGCTGCAGCGTACACACACACACACACACACACACACACACACACACACACACACACACACACACACACACACACACACACACACACACACACACACAAATAACTATTCTGGCCCAGCACATTTCCTCCACCTGAGCACAAACACCTTTGCCCCTGCTTACTACACACCGTCAGTGAAAGTGGAGTAAACAGGGGCATTTTTGTGTGTATTTGTGTGTGTGTGTCTACAAGTATCTCTTACACTGTTGGTGCGCAAGGACACCCTCCCTCCGCAGCGGGCACAAAACTTGGTCTGGCAGTAAGAGCAGAGGCTGCCACAGCCGTCAGCAAACTTGGTCTTGTGGCAGATGCCACAGGTGGGAGCGTCGTCCCGGTGCTGACCCGTGGTGGTCTGCCGGCGCGTCTCCTCCCCCACCCGCCGCACCGTCTCCCTGTAGCTCGACATCTGCTGTTGGATACCTCTGAGAAAACAGGAAGGAAGGAAAGGTACAAAGTTAGCTAAATCAAATCAAATCAAAATGTATTTCTAAAACCCTTTTTACATCAGGGGTTGTCACAAAGTGCCTATACAGAAACCCAGCCAAAACCCCCAAACAGTAAGCAACGCAGATGTAGGAGCACGGTGGCAAAAACTCCCTAGAAAGGCAGGATCCTAGGAAGAAACCTAGAGAGGAACCAGGCTCTGAGGGGTGGCCGTTCCTCTTCTGGCTGTGCCGGATGGAAACTATAAGAGTACATGGCCATTAAGGCTAGATCGTTCTTCAAGATGTTCAAACGTTCATAGATGATCAGCAGGGTCAAATAATCATCACAGTGGTTGTAGAGGGTGCAACAGGACAGCACCTCAGGAGTAAATATCAGTTGGCTTTTCATAGCCGAGCATTCAGAGGTCGAGACATCTGATTGGTAGAGAGAGAGAGAGAGAGAGAGAGAGAGAGAGAGACAGAGAGACAGAGAGACAGAGAGAGAGAGAGGAACGCTTATAGGAACGCTTATAGTACGTGTCATAATACATATTAACACCTATGTATGTTTTATGAATGCATCTGTAGCCTTAAGTCATGAACAAGCGCTGTTAATGTGCAGTTATAAATGCTTATAGACAAGATCAATTCATAACAGGTTTGTAGCTTCATCCATAATACATTATAAACACATTATCATATTTACATCACAAACACATACAGAGCAGATAGTATCTTTCAAAATACTGTAACATCCAAATACTATAGGTAGAGTCAGATACATTATCTTTACTTACAGACAGGGTGTCATTGGTGTAGCCTCCTCCCCATCAAACCAGCCTTAAAAACTACAATTCCCACAATGACAGGAGAGAGAGAGAGAGAGAGAGAGAGAGAGAGAGAGAGAGAGAGAGAGAGAGAGAGAGACTGACTGACTGACTGACTGACTGCATCAAACATCCAGAAGGCCTTAGGCTATATATCCACATTCTTCAGTACGCTACTGGTGTCACAAAACAAACTGTTCACTTGTCATACCTACAAACAAACACATCCTCCTCCCAGGACTATCCCACCAACGGTGACATCCCTGTATCGTATCCCTGTAAATACACACACACACACACAAAGACAAAAACACTCCCCATCCCATCCCATCTTCCTGTCAGGGCCCCCAGACTCATCTCCGGTACCGATTGGCCCTAAAGGTCAGACCTGGGTCACCTGCTGTTAGGTCTCCTCAGGGTTCATATCCTGAGCGCCATGACTCTCACTAAGTCAAACTGTCACAGGCCCCGTTCAAATACATAGGTCCTGTTTGAATAATTTAGAAATGTATCCTTCCTTACTCCCCTCTGAGGAAACCACCGCTCGAACGCAGTTCAATAGGTGAGAGCAAGGATTCATAACATTCCTTTCACCAATCAATTAAGGGAAGGAGATGAGGGAAGGAAGCTACCTTCAACTATTGGACTGCAGCCGACTCAACTACTCTGGGAAAACTTTCAACTTAGATCTCTACTAGATTGTTGTGGAATGTTTTTTTTGAGGGGTAAATGAAAAACATCTTCATGAGTAAACAAAGAGAGAGGAAGAGAGATAAATAGAGAGAGAGAAATATGTATTTATGAGGAGATCTGAGAGAGCCCTCAGCTTTCAAGATTCAGGGGAGACTGTCAGACAGGCGCTCATTACGAAAAGCTAGAAAACACTGAGATTCATGAATGAGAAACAAGGTTAAACCAAAGTGAGCCCAAGCTTTACTTCTACCAGCACAAACACACACTTCCCTTCGTGTCACACCATTCAATACTTTCTCTCTTTTTTAACCTTTATTTAACTAGGCAAGTCAGTTAAGAACAAATTCTTATTTAGAATAACATTCTACCCCGGCTAAACCCGGACGACGCTGGGCCAATTGTGCGCCGCCCTATGGGACTCCCAATAAAAGCCGGATGTGATACAGCTTGGATTCAAACCAGGGACTGTAGTGACGTCTCTTGCACTGAGATGCAGTGCCTTAGACCGCTGCGCCACTCGGGAGCCCAATATAAATAAACCCTTTGTGAAATGCACATTTGTCCAAGTCCAAATAGGGCCAACAATTCACTCTGGGAAAACAACATTAGCATGAAGCATCCCATATAGTAATTGCTGGAGTAATTACGCCATGCAGCACTAACAAGCTTGCTGAGAGTCAAGGACAACAGTAGCAACAACAAAGCCTACTGTACAATACGGAATGCAGACCCATAAATACACACAGCGTTACAGGCATACTGAGATTGGAGGTTTCAATTGGGTCTGATCATGTTAGGGCCTCTACCTTCCTACCTAAAGCAGTGAATGGTGTGGCTATTCATCCAGAGCATTGGAGAGCGATTATTTCCCCAGGCCCCTCCAATCGAGGGGGAAGGAGTCAAAGGAGTCCTCTAGATGATTTGAAAAGCCAGCCGTGTCTCAGCCACGGTGCGTGGCGTCACCTAACAAGGACAAACGTCCTGCGGACACACACGCCGTCCCCCATTCATCAAGCCCTGGCAGGATGGCCCTGGTCCCCCATATACAGCGCTGGCTGTAAATCCTCCAGCACACACACACACGCACACGCACACGCACACACACACACACACACACACACACACAATGTCCCAGAGGAGCAATGGGTCTGTGCGGTTGGTCTCTAATCTGTGTGACACCCGTATGATAGAGCTGCGCTGCTCAATGGCTCATGTTAAAGTCCTCAATACCGGCAGTGTCTTGAGTCAAAAAACAGCCCATCCCACGTGTGCAATATGGTGAAAAGTCCTAGTACCAAGTCAATCAAAAGACAATGCCAAGCTAATGTTTTTACACATCAAATTCATTCTGATTTATTCTGATCTACACGATGTCTCTATAGACCAGGGGTGTCAAACTCATTCCACGGAGGGCCTAGTGTCTGCTGGTTTTTGTTTTTTCCTTTCAATTAAGACCTAGACAACTAGTTGAGGGGTGTTCCTTACTAATTAATGACCTTCATTCATCAACCAAGTACAAGGGAGGAGCGATCACCCGCAGCCACTCAGCCCTCCGTGGAATGAGTTTGACAGGTGCAAGAGGTGCAAGAGGATAGGTGCTGTTTCAGGACTGAGGAGTGAACCTCACTCCCAAAATTCCTTCACACTCCATAGGAGAGTGGGTATATATGAGCATGTCCTGGCACCATTGCAATGGATTCTGGGTAATGGAATCTCATGTTACCAGCTGGGAGAGGTTTCCGGTTATAGTTTCTCACTGAGGGGAACTGTGAGCGTATTTAGTGCTGAATACAAAACCCGAGCCCTAGCCCTTATCCCTAGACACTCCTTATAACCACTCTAAATAACAATATAGTCATTCATCAGATGCTTTTATTCAAAGCGACTTTGAGTTAATATGTGACCGGTGGCCACTAATGTGCCTTTTAGCCCTCTGTCTTGCCCACCAGGTGCGTCTGGTTGGCTAATCAAGGGCATGGTTGTGCCAGTGTATTTAAGCAGAGCGCTTCCTTCCATTTGGGAGATTGTTTTGTTATTCGGAAGGTTGGCGTGCCTTTGGAGGACGAGAGTGGGGCCAGTGCTAGCCCAAATATTTTGTAAGTATAGTGTGTGTGTAACAGCGCCGGTAAACGTTATACTGAGTTCCGCTCTCCTCCTCCTTGGGCACGCCAGCCTGAGTGAGTGCAGTGGGCCTGCTGATTGTTTAATGTGTGAAATGGATTTGATTATGTAAACCTCAACATAGGACACTTGGGAGAATTAAGATGTGATTGCTATGGAAATTGTGCGCGCTTAACCTGGAAATGTATCACTGTGCATTTGTTTTCAACACAGACCATTGAAAGAAACTGACTATGTTGGAAACTTCAATTATTAAATAGTTGAATATTTTGTGGAGAATAAACCCCAATTTGCACTCACTCAGGCTGGCGTGCCCAAAGAGGAGGGCGGAACTCAGTATAATGTTTACTGGCGCTGTTACATACACTATTCTTACAAAAGACATCTTTAAGACTCTTTGGATTTGGGCTATCACTGTCCCCGCTCTTGTCCTGCAAAAGCACGCCAATCTTTCAAAAGACAAAAAAAAAACCTCCAGACGGAATGAAGCGCTCTGTTTAAATACACTGGCACAACCACGCCCTTGATCAGCCAACCAGATGGACCTGGTGGGCAAGCCCGAGGGATAGAAGGTGTGTTAGGTGGCCAATGAACTTAATCTATATTATTATTTAGAGTGGCTATGGAGCAGGGGCTAGGGCTAGATTTTGCACTCCACCGGTCACACACACATGTCCAATATATGTACCCCATGCAGGAATCCAACCCACAACCCTGGTGTTGCTAGCCGACTGAGCCATGAGACCTATGGGTACTCTGTATCTGTACTAATAAGCATTCATAAACTCACTCCCACTCCACCTGATAGAGCTGCAGTGACTAAGGGTTCCCTTCGTGACTCACCCTCTCATCTCAGATCGATATTCAAAAGGCAAGCGGACATTAATCAAAAGACAATGAGTGAGTGTCAAAGAAGAGCGAGAGAGAATCACTTCACAGCCATTTAGAAATGAATCTCTCTCTCTCTCTCTCTCTCTAAACAGGAGGAGTCATCCACCTGATTGATTTCTGTAAATTCACAGTCCTATAATAGATGAGCTTTTAAAAAAAATACGTTTCTTCCTCCTCCTGCTATTTGCAAAATTGGAAAGCAGTAAAGGGTGCCAGCCTTGTGACTGGTCCCCTGTAGCGCTAGAATAAAGGAGAGACGTGTGTGGTCATGTGTGGTCGTGTGTGGTCTTGTGTGGTCGTGTGTGTTTAGGTGGGAGGGGATTAAAGCTTATGACAACTTACTTTATATCAAATAGACAAAATAACACTTTGGTCTATGGTAGATAGTTGGTTTAGCCCACTAAATTACTCTCCTTTGTTCCTATGCTAGGCAGGTTGGTCTGTTCCCGCTCTGGACGGCACCTCACCACCATATGGAATCAGCGGCACACAGTAAGCCACAGTCTCTCTTTCTGTCTCTCACTCTCTTAGGTTTTCTCTCTCCCTGGCAGGATCTGCACTTCCCCCTCCCTCCTTTGCTTCCGGCAAATCTGTCGCCATGCTGAGTGGCCCGGGTGGTGTATAGCGTCACCTTCCCCCTCTCCAACCATCCATCCATCTCTTTCTTCAGCTCTCTCACTCATCCCCGCCTCCACCTCTCTCTCCTTCGCTCCCTCTCCTCTAGTGTGCACAATCCTCAACTATGGTTAGATTTTCCCCTTCGAACCTCCCAAATTCAATTACACCGATTGGGTGAAAAGGTTGATGTAGAAGCAAAAACCTAATTCTTTTCTTACCATAGCAGAGGAGCACACTGTGTTCTTTCAACCATTTTCAATTCAATTCAATTTAAGGGATTTATTGGCATGGGAAACATATGTTTACATTGCCATAGCAAGTGGAGTAAACTCAGCAAAAAAAGAAACGTCCTCTCACTGTCAACTGCGTTTATTTTCAGCAAACTTAACATGTGTAAATATTTGTATGAACATAACAAGATTCAACAACTGAGACATAAATTGAACAAGTTCCGCAGACAAGGACGGCGTTCGGCGGTCGACGTCACCAGCCTTCTAGCTATAACTGACAATTAACCTGTAAGTCTATGTCGTTGTTTTTTGTTTGTATTGTTTACGTGTTCGCTATGCGGGGGAAATGATAAGACAAGCGGAACTACGTGGCTAATAACTGTTGTAACGGGGATCATTATCGTAGCAACACACCTTTGGAGTGAAGGCAATCCCGCGCTGTGTTAGCTAAATTTTCATGTCTTCGGGTGTAGTTTGTAAAGGTTGAAGTGTGTATATTAGGATGGTAACGTTATAATAATTAAGGATGAAGCGTGAATTCATGCCAGGAATATTAAGTGTGAAGTTTTGATTTCCTCTCTTCTGTAATAAGCAGCCAATGAGGTATTTTTCCTTTATTCATGTGTTTAATCTGATACTGTTATTGCTCCGGCTAAACTGTTTATGTATGTAAGCACTTCAGATTTATACCAAGCTAATAAGTCACTCGTAAGACAAGAAGGTTGTAAGAGTGTGCTTAACTGTATTTTCATTTAATTTATAGTTCTCACGGAAGGTGATAATTCTGACTAAAACTACAGAATAAAGCCGCCAGTTAAAATCAAGGAACGGTTGTGCTCGTGGTTACTGGAGGGAGCTACACTAGCCATCGCCGTTCCACTTTTCATTTTCCATTTGTTTTGTCTTTGTCTTACACACCTGGTTTCAATCCCCCAATTACTTGTTCATTATTTAACCCTCTGTTCCCCCATATTTGTTTGTGAGTGATTGTTGTTATGTATTATGTCCGTTTATTGTGGGCTCGCTTATTTTGTATTGTATTTGTCTATTTTGAGTAAAATATTTATTTACTCATATCTGCTGTCCTGCGCCTGACTCCTCTACACCAGCTACACACAGACTGCATTACAGACATGTGACTAACAGAAATTAAATAATGTGTCCCTGAACAAAGGGGGGGTCAAAATTAAAATGAACAGTCAGTATCTGGTGTGGCCACCAGCTGCATTAAGTACTGCAGTGCATCTCCTCCTCATGGACTGCACCAGATTTGCCAGTTCTTGCTGTGAGATGTTACCCCACTCTCCACCAAGGCACCTGCAAGTTCCCGGAGTTTGTGAATTATCTTTGAAAGACAGGGTCCTGAAAAAGGGACATTTCTTTTTTTTGCTGAGTTTATTTACAATGGTGTTTGTTCTTCGCTGGTTGCCCTTTTCTTGTGGCAACAGGTCACAAATCTTTCTGCTCTGATGGCACACTGGTATTTCACCCAATAGATATGGGAGTTTAGCAAAATAGGGTTTGTTTTTTAATGCTTTGTGGATCTGTGTAATCTGAGGGAAATATGTGTCTCTAATATGGTCATACATTTGGCAGGAGGTTAGGAAGTGCAGCTCAGTTTCCACCTCATTTTGTGGGCAGTGTGCACATAGCCTGTCTTCTCTTGAGAGCCAAGTCTGCCAACGGCGGCCTTTCTCAATAGCAAGGCTATGCTCACTGAGTCTGTACATAGTCAAAGCTTTCCTCAAGTTTGGGTCAGTCACAGTGGTCAGGTATTCCGCCACTGTGTACTCTCTGTTTAGGGCCAAATTGCATTCTAGTTTGCTGTTTTTTTGGTGAATCTTTCCAATGTGTCTCTCTCTTCCTTTTCTCTCTCTGTTCAGCTCAGCTGCTCTCTCACACATTACTCTCCACCACACACTCACTCTTTCCTCTCCTCATCTCTGCCTCCCTCTTCAGTCAACCTTATACTGGGTGCCCTTCTTGGTGGTTATGTACAGTAGGTTCACTTCGCCAGTACTGATTCACCAACTCTGATTCACAACACACCAACGTCAAGACACATGCACTGCATTGATTAGTGACTGCTACACAAACTCTCCTTGGGTACATGGAGTGACATTACTTTCTCCTCAATAGGACCGCTCACGTGTCTTAGACTGGTCTGGAGGGCCTATCCTCATTACCGAGTGGGACTTCCAACAAGCCTGCAGCTCCAAGACAATAACATTTACTAGCAGAGAGAGTGAGGGATGGAGAGAGAAAAGAGGAAGAGTCAGTCCACTTGAGAAGACATTCCGCTCTGTCAAGAACACACCTCCTTACTTACACACCGTCACAGGCTTAAAGAGCACTAATGTCACGCACACACACACACACACACACACACACACACACACACACACACACACACACACACACACGCAGGCCCAGGCCCACGCGCACGCACAGTCATTAGCCAGATACCTGAGGATGTCTAGAAGACAGATAAAAGACAGAGGGAGGGAGATAAAGAGGACGATATAGAGAAAGAGATCGGCCGCTACAAATAGATAGATGGGGAGAAAAGATGAGGAAGACAGATGGAGAGAGCACCAAAGCCAACAGCAGAGCTAAGTGGGTAGTGTGCTCCCCAGACAGAGCTCCATATGGCTTGGCACAGTCGTAAAGAGCTCTACCTTTAGCAGGGTGGACACCGTCTACAATCATACACACGCACACACAAACCTCACACCATACAGGGAACAATATCCTGTAGTTACAGAAAGATACAGTACATAAGTCATGCTAGGCTGTGTTGAGTTAGCTGTGTGCTAACTGCGCTTCTCTAGTTGTCTGGACAGTAGCCATGCTTTCACCTGTGAAAACACATAGAAGTAAGCAGTCAGGAACTACACATGTGATTGGATAGCAGTCTCCTGACCCGGGCGCCATGGCAATGGCCCAGTAACACTGCAGTCCCCTCCTGAGGTTTTGAGATTGGCCGGTAGTCACTTCCTGCGCTCTATGATTGGCTAGTATCCTAGTCCTCTCAGGGGTCTCTCTGCTCAATGGGGTATATCAGCGACATAAGCTAGGCCTTATAGATACATCCCTGTCATAGAGGGGATAGTAATGTAAGCTCTGTATGGTAAATATACACTGGTCCAAGCACACCAAGACAGTCGTGAAGAGGGCACGACAAAACCTATTCCCGACTGAAAAGATTTGGCATGGGTCCTCAGATCCTCAAAAGGTTCTACAGCTGCACCATCGAGAGCATCCTGACTGGTTGCATCACTGCCTGGTATGGCAACTGCTCAGCCTCCGACCGCAAGGGTAGTGCGAACTGCCCAGTACATAACTGGGGCCAAGCTTCCTGCCATCCAGGACCTCTATACGAAGTCATAGACTGTTCTCTCTGCTACCGCATGGCAAGTGGTACCGGAGCACCAAGTCTACAGTAGGTCCAAGAGGCTTCTAAATAGCTTCTACCCCCAAGCCATAAGACTCCTGAACACCTAATAAAATGGCTACCCAGACTAATTGCATTGCCCCCCCCCCTCTTTTACACCGCTGCTACTTCTGTTGTTATCATCTATGCATAGTCACTTTAATAACTCTACCTACATGTACATATTACCTCAACTAACCGGTGCCCCCCCACCCCACCACCACCACCACATTGACTCTGTACCGGTACCCCCCTGTATACAGTCTCGCTATTGTTATTTTACTGCTGCTCTTTAATTACTTGTTACTTTTATTTCGTATCTGTATTTTTTTAAACTGCATTGTTGGTTAGGGGCTTGTAAGTAAGCATTTCACTGTAAGGTCTATACCTGTTGTATTCAGCGCATGTGACTAATACAATTTGATAACATTTGAGTGTTCAAAATATTAGGAATACCTTCCTAATACTGAGTTGCACCCCCCTCCCCTCCCCTCAAACCCTTAGCCCTAGGAACAGCCTCAATTTGTCGGGGTATGGACTTTACAAAGTGTTAAAAGTGTTCCACAGGGATGCTGGCCCATGCTGACTCCAATGATTCCCACAGTTGTTTCAAGTTGGCTGGATGTCCTTTGGGTGGTGGACCATTCTTGAAGCACACGGGAAACTGTTGAGTGTGAAAAACCCAGCAGTGTTGTAGTTCTTGACACACTCAAACTGGTGCGCCTGGCACCTACTGCCATACCCCGTTCAAAGGCACTTAAATCTTTTGTCTTGCCCACTCACCCTCTGAATGGCACACATACACAATACATGTCTCGATTGTCTAAAGGCTTAAAAATCCTTCTTTAACCTGTCTCCTCCCCTTCATCTACACTGATTGAAGTGGATTCAACAATGGCATCAATAAGGGATCATAGCTTTCACCTGGATTCACCTGGTCAGTCTATGTCATGGAAAGAGCAGTTTTGTACACTCAGAGTAAAGTTAGAGAATTTGCTAATGTTTGACATGAGTTTTAGTGAGAATGTCACATGGCGGTAGGTGATGCTAATTCTAAGAAGTTGTCATACATAGCCTATTTTGCTCTGTGGGCAAGGGGGAAGACATGGCTTTTGAGGGGTCATCTCTTTAATGTACTGAGAATGATGGAAACCTTTCCCTCTATCAACAGGACGAGTAGGTCTACCATTAATGCATTCTGAGTTCACTTCGCTACCCTTTACAGAAATATGCTTTCCATTACTTGAGCTTCCTGAATTCATATCACAGATCCACATCTATGCTCATCTAGAATCAGAGAAAAACAGATAATAGCCTGCATGTCAAATGATACACAACTACTTAGAGTTCACCGCTTTTTGACCAGGGAAAGTGGCTAAGGTCAAACATGCATTATGTAGGGGATATGATGTCATTTGAGAAACGGCCAGATATGATAAGCATATCTTAATTCATAAATAAAGTTCAGACCGGCCTGCTGACATTCCGTATGTGTCGGAATAGTGACCGGGATTCCATGATATGATGTCATAATTGGGCCACATTCCGGGATTCCTCGGGGAAGCAGATGTGATCCAGCTGATTTGCCCCTTAATCCCACCGCTCTCTGATCCAACCTCTCACACACACACATGCATGCTTGCGCAAAACACACACACGCACAAGTGCACGTGAAGCACACACACACTCGCACGCAACAACCACTCACGCACACAAAACGTCAACGTGCATGACCACATAGAAATAATGACTTACAGTACATACACACACAACGGGTTCATTGTGCTGCAGACACAATCTCCATGACAGACATAAACCTAACGTACTGACCACAGCTTCCTGCTCCCAAGAACAGCTAAACATACATTACACACCGGCGCACACATTCTCAACTGCATCCTCAAACTCACCTCAGTTAAAGGGGCCTTAGATGCTGGACTGATAGTTGACATACCGGTACTTCAATATGACATACTTATCACTCTGGGTGAATACTGGCTGTTTTCCTCATCAGAGCCAGAGTGATAGGAAGTCGTCCCTTAGTAGACATCTGGGCTCAGATTACCCAAACCCAAATTCTAACCTTCTGACCATTAGGAGGATACAGAATATCTGACCCTGGACTAGCCGTTAGGGGCATCACGCTTAACCACGTATCCATAACACAAACCCATGTCAAAGACTCAATGATGGTCCAATAGCACATAAGAGCTAACTAACAGGTGATGTCCATCTCACGGGGTTGTGGAATGTTGTGGTTGACATTAGCTTGGGAGCTAACGCGAGTCTTCAGAGCCCTATACTACGTACATGGTTTGATACCACGAAAGTGGCTCACCTTTTAGGCAGGTACATTTCTATGGCAACGAATCATTCAGATCTAACCTGCTACCGGGCAGGCTAACTCAGGGCTTACTACATTTATTCTGAATAAAGTGTCTGAGTCATGAGTTGAGGACGGATGAAATCAGATTCCCTCCCTCTCGCAAAGATTGCGTCATCATCCCCTTCAATGCACAAGCATCATCCCCTTCATTTTTTGTGTGTGTTAAATAATAGTCATTTTAAAATACCTAGCACCATTACACATTCAGTAATGACAGAATGCGTTTCAAACTTTAAGCACAGTAAAACCTGTGTATGACAAATACAACTATTTTATCAATAGGAATGTGGGAGAAAAGATGCTTGTGCATTGAAAAGCACACCAAAGACGCCGTTAACGATAAGTAATAAAATAAACACGGCGCTCCAACAAGCCCGTTTCACACATCAGCCTGCTGAATTTGCAAGATAACTTTTCTTTCATTTAGATTTCGGCACAAATGAAAACGCGACACTGACTCTCCCATAGATTGATGTTTCAGCATGGTCTCAATGAAGAGTTCTGACTCTCCCATAGATTGATGTTTCAGCATGGTCTCAATGAAGAGTTCTGACTCTCCCATAGATTGATGTTTCAGCATGGTCTCAACGAAGAGTTCTGACTCTCCCATAGATTGATGTTTCAGCATGGTCTCAATGAAGAGTTCTGACTCTCCCATAGATTGATGTTTCAGCATGGTCTCAACGAAGAGTTCTGACTCTCCCATAGATTGATGTTTCAGCATGGTCTCAATGAAGAGTTCTGACTCTCCCATAGATTGATGTTTCAGCATGGTCTCAATGAAGAGTTCTGACTCTCCCATAGATTGATGTTTCAGCATGGTCTCAATGAAGAGTTCTGACTCTCCCATAGATTGATGTTTCAGCATGGTCTCAATGAAGAGTTCTGACTCTCCCATAGATTGATGTTTCAGCATGGTCTCAATGAAGAGTTCTGACTCTCCCATAGATTGATGTTTCAGCATGGTCTCAAGAAAGAGTTCTGACTCTCCCATAGATTGATGTTTCAGCATGGTCTCAATGAAGAGTTCTGACTCTCCCATAGATTGATGTTTCAGCATGGTCTCAACGAAGAGTTCTGACTCTCCCATAGATTGATGTTTCAGCATGGTCTCAATGAAGAGTTCTGACTCTCCCATAGATTGATGTTTCAGCATGGTCTCAATGAAGAGTTCTCTCTCCTAGATTGATTTTTCAGCATGGTCTCAATGAAGTTTGGCATTCGACTAGCCACAGGTGACATGAATACGCCGTTACAAGCCTGCTAGAGTTAGCGGCAGGCAGACGAGTAATATTCACCGTCATAGTATGGATGAAGCCTGAGCTGGAACGTGAAGCTAACTGAAGCTTCAATCGTAGTATATCCCTCTGGTCTAAGACAAGGTTACTCATTACGTGAAGATAGTTAAGTTCACCAGCTCATCCGTTACATTTCGCTCCCTTTTGACCACCTTGTCATCAAAGACCCATAACCAGCTTTAGCCACAAATGTGACAGACTGGGTTCGAACCCAGGTCTTCTGACCGCCCCAAGACTATATTAGAATAACCAACTGAACATTAAAAGAAATAACAGACAGCAAAATATGGTTGTATAATGGTTTTTACCGGACATCGTTTTGCTGAGGAGGCTTCTTCTGCCCAACCAGGTTCACAGTTCTTGCTTGGATGGGCTTCTCCTCCCTGAAACACACAAGAGGGACAGTGTTGTTGGAATTTTGTCAGAAAATTACGTTAAAAATGTATACAATGGTGTAGTTTGAGGGTTCTTTTAGAAGGTGGACGTATGACTCGATTTAGAGATTTACACAGTTGCTGACGCCTGCCAAATCTTACAACGCCTGGATAGGTATTTAACGTATCAGCTAAACAGATATGTTATAGCAATCTGGAGGCCGACTGCACAGTCAATGACGTGCCACGCGACCATTGGTTGATGCATGGAACCTCTGAGCAGAAGATCCCAGGGCAGTGATTGGGGACATTGCCCTGTGTAGTGCTGTCTTTCGGATGGAACGTTAAACGGGTGTCCTGACTCTCTGTGGTCACTAAAAGATCCCAATGGAACTTATCGTAAGAGTAGTGGTGTTAACCCTGGTGTCATGGCTTTATTCCCACTCTGGTCCTCACACCATCATGTTCACCTAATCATCCCCAGCTTCCAATTGGCTCTTTCATCACCCCCTCCTCTCCTCTGTAACTATTCCCCAGGCTGTTGCTGTAAATGAGAATGTGTTCTCAGTCAACTTACCTGGTAAAATAAATAAACATGAAATACATCAGGCATGTTCCTCTGCCCAGGTGTTGCTGACACATGTCAGATCCTACAGCGCCTGGATAGGTATCGTAACTATCAGCTAACCACATCATATGTTATAGCAATCTGACAGTCGATGACGTGGCACACAACAATTGGTTGATGAATGCAACGTCTGAGCAGGGGAATGTGACCATCTACTCCACTCTTCTTCAACAATTAACCAACATCTCATTAATCAGAATAGAGAAAATGAGTTGCTAGGTAGATAATCAATTACAAAAACGTGATTCACCATATTTTATAACTACACAACTTTGACTTGGAAAACAATAATATCTCTGATAAAATAATTCTACAAAAGTATGTTTTTCACTTTTATCTGGAAATGACTATCGGATATATATTTTTTTTCTTCATAAACGTTACATAGACATCAATGGGTCCTCTGATCATCTTGATCACAGAGAAAACACTAAGAGAACCCCACAACATGATGTGTTCTGTATAAAACTGAAAGGGGGGACAGATCTGTAACAACACATTGTGTTTGAGCTGTCACTAGACGGGTGTCTGACTGTCCAGTATAGCTGTTCAAACCTCCCAACTTCAATTACACCGATTGGGTGAAAAGGTTGATGTAGAAGCAAAACCTCCTTCTTAGGTTACAGTAGCAGAGGAGCACACTGTGTTCTTACAACCAGCAGGTTTTTTCTGACTATGTGACCTATCCAGGAAAATATATCCGCATACAGAACATACACCCACACTGCACATGCGCAGGCAGTTACTGTAGTATGAATACAAAAGCACTGTGTAAACATTGATATGGCGGGTTGGATTGAATTCCAGCGTGTGTGTGTGTTTGTGTGTGTGTGTGTGTGTGTGTGTGTGTGTGTGTGTGTGTGTGTGTGTGTGTGTGTGTGTGTGTGTGTGTGTGTGTGTGTTCGTACTAGGCTACTGTGACCACACGGCTGTCTACAGGTTTCATCACCACTTCTCACATTAGTGGGTTCATCAAAAGGATTTACAGCATAGAATTAGATTAGATGACATATCAGTCCAGCCTGGGTCTACCATGATCTGATGTTGTGATTAGAGTAAACGATCCTGTAGGATATACACGTAGGTGAGTTCTGTGGATGTAAGACTTACACAAGGCTGTTTTCAGCATTGCCTTATCGCTAGAGTGTGGGCACATAGCCTACTGTAGCATAGGTCCCAATTTAGATCACACAGCACACCATGCAAGCATGCATACACACACACACACACACACACACACACACACACAAGCTACAGTAGCTTATGTGCTCCGACTAGCAATAAGGCAGAGCTGAAATGTAGTCTTGATGCATAGCCTATGATGAAAATTATGAAAATGATGCATGACCACTTATGCATTGGACAATTCCTTCTTTAGATGCAATGAATCGATCTGCAGATTCAGTGCAGGGCTAGCACTCTGCAAAAGGAGCCTAAAATAGAACACAGACGTGAATAGCAGAGAAGAAGGGCTTCTCATGGGAGCCTAGTTATTCATTCTATACAAGACTATGCGATAGCAGTGACTGTGGTCTGACGTCATATCACCTCGCTGCAGTTTGTCAGACTATCCGTGGAGCAATATGCTACCCAGATAAGGTTCAATTTAACTCACGATGATAAACCTCAGAATTGTTGTCGTGACAAATACAACAGACGTGCTCATTCCGCACTGGCTCGCGCTCTATGTGTGAAAATACTAAAATAGCACAGGCTGTTTTCGACCATCATCCACTGTAATAACACATAAACTAGGTTACATGCATTTACTGTAGCCTTTCTGTCAAGATGGGCTGCTGTAGGCTGATGCGAGAGTGCTGGCGCTGGCCTACATTGGGCTGATACTCAACCGCTCCCCGTCACCAAAGCAACGAACGTACAAGCAAACAGCTGTTGAGATATGGGATGGAAACACACAGTGCTTGACTTCAACTCAAATTGGTGCCCGTACTCATTTTGGATGCCGGTAGTGTTTATATTTAGGTGCAGGAGCTCCACAATACTTCTGAGCTAATATTCTAGAAGAAGAACAGGAGCTCAAGCAGTAGAAGAGTTGAGGTGCTGGTACTCCGTTCCGTGAGCTCCTGCCCAAGTCAAGCACTGGAAAATCACCGCTGGGCCAGAGATGCCGTTTCACAGATTTTACAAGCAGAAATGACAGAATCTCGGTCGAATGACGCTGTGCAATCGCAGCCTGGTGTTAGCCTATCTGTAGCATACAGAAGCTGTGCTTGGGAATATACTAGCCTGGGCTATAGGTTATCTAGAACCTATATAGCAAGCGGTTTAGAATTGTTCGGATATGACAGAACACATAATTGCATTGGGGGAAATGGGAGCGGTTGAGAAGAAATGAGTTTGATATTCGTTTATTTGTGTCCGGGTATTAAAAGACAGTGGAGTGTGAAGCTGCTGTGTGTCTCGGGGACGACACACCCCTTTCCTCTCTCTCTCTTCCTCCCTCCCTTCCGGTCTCCTCCTCTTCGTCTCTTACACCTGTGACGGCCCTGACCCAACACACTCTTACTCAAAAGCCCCCCCCCCTCTCTCTATCTCTCTCTCTCTCTCTCTCTCTCTCTCTCACTCACATCATGTTAGGACATCTTGTTAGGTCATCCTTGACTCTCTGTAGGCTAAATTGTCGGCTATAGATGGCTGAGAGTGAAATAAGCTACACTATCTTTGCCGTGAGAGTAGCTGGGGCTATATAGGCGCTACCATCTCATGTCTGGGGAGTGCAGCTGACCAGTGAACACTACAGTGGGCAGTCTCACATGCATGGAGCTGTCCACTGACATTCTGTATAATCACAATCAAGAGTCACTGATACCACAGCCCATATAACAAGGATGCACCGAGGGATAGCCTACACACACACACACTCACTACAGCTAATCACTACACACGTCAACAGTCTATGCTGCACCTTAGTGCCATGAGTAGGTTAGATAGACAGATATGTGTATAGGTTTGTTAGCCTATTGGTAGCCTATCGGAAGGTGAGCGGCAGTATGGCAGCATCTCTGCACAACATCTCCCCAGCATCTCCAGAGCGGAAATAGCCCCAGTATCTCCCTTACTTTAACATGGCCTCTTCCTTCTCCTCCTCCTCCTTCTGTCGAGCTAGCACGGCCATGATGATCTTCCTCTCCTCCTCCGTCAGATGGCTCAGGTCCGGCTCGGGCATGGACGCCGGCACGACGGGTGGACGCGCGCCGCCCGGAGGGCCCACGGAGGCGGACATCTTCTCCCCCTCTCTTTGGCGGCTAGGATCACTGACAGAAATCCCGCTGGCAGAGCCCACGGATCACGACATGGCCCATGGACGAAGCAACGGCTCGGGCAAGTGATGCAAGGCTCCCATGGTGGCAGGCACCCACGGTGGGAGTGCTTCTTCGGTTCCTAGTCGCCTTTTCTCTCTCTCTTTCTCTCTCTCTTCCTCTCTCTCGCTCTTTTCTCTTCTCCCCCCCACCCCCCGCCCGCCCTCCTCTCCCCTCCACCTCCAGTTACGGGGAGCCCATGTCTCCGGCAGAGAATGATAGGCTACTCGGTCACCTGGTGAAGCTAGCTTCGTTCAACGCAGAGAGATGTTTCTCTGCCGCTGCCTAGGCTGGAACGCTGGCTAGGTGGGCTCCTTGTTTTACACCACTGCCGCGCTCTGCTGCTGATGCTGCTGCTGTCACGGAGATGTGGAACCGTCAATGGGACCGCAGCCCCTGAAGCGCGCGCACCTTCTCACGCAGGGAGCGCGCATTCTCATTTGAGAATGGGGGCTCGCCGTACGAGGCGAGTGCAACATATTATATTTCACTTCACCAATCGAGGCGTGCTAGTGACGCGCGCCCTTCCTCCATTCCTTCTTTCCTTATACGAGCACCCGGCACAAACACGTGCGTGTGAGTGTCAGTAGTGCTGGTGAATCTTGTTAAGACCCCAGCTCAAAATATTCACAACACAAACGTAGCGTTGTGGTGGTTGTTCTATAGGCCTATCTTCCTACAATGAAACTGTGTATGAGCCCATTTCAGGACCACGGACAGTGCAGTGGGCAGCCGGCGACGAGGTTCTAAATGAGACGGATAATCCAAGTTTCCCCGTCTTTTTTTCATAAAACATGTAACTTTATTAGGCTAAAAAGTTGTAGTAGTAGTACGTTGCTAGTTAACGACGTAAAGGATGCCACGTTTTATGAATGTGGCCATGTGTATGTTGTCTAGTAGCCTATATCATGTGCAGGATAAACTCTAACAACGGGAATTCTAAACCACCCATTGTATAATTAAGCATTAATACTTGAGAGGCCACATGTTATGACATTTTTAATCGTGGATGTGATGTGGTCATAGCCACGACACGAAGCCGTTGTATAATACTACATATTCTCGTCTCATTCATTGAATTTAACTCCAACAGAGTTGTAGCCTGTCTGCCGGCTGCCTGTTTGAGGTGCTCGATTAAGGCAGCTCCCCGCACCTCTCTGATTCAGAGGGGTTGGGTTAAATGCGGAAGAGACATTTCAGTTGAATACATTCAGTTGTACTACTGATTAGGTATCCCCCTTTTCCTTTCATATCATAAGTCTTTCACTTTAGCCCGACGCCGGTGTTTCACAGCTATGCTACAGTATTTGTAGTGCTACAGGGTTTGCAGCTCAATCTAATAACAGGCGGCGATTCTATGCCAAGAAAGTCAAGGCTTGTAGCAGCGAATGGGGATTTTATGTCATAGGCTATCTATCTTTCAAGAAAATCATGTTTTCAAAGAAACAGCCCCAATTCGTACACAATATCAGCCTACCAGCAGATGGCAGCACGTAGCCGGTCAATAATAGAAGCTATTCACTGGACAAACAGCTATTGACGTAAAGGCCTATAACACCATTGATTAAGGAATCTGTCACCCTACAAATGTGCAATATTTAGGGGTGCTGCATAGGCTAAGTAGTTTCGCTGTAACCTGGGATGATTGAAAATGAAACATTTGTCTGTTTCTTATTTAGGTTTACACAATGCTTCCTTGCAACACATGGTAGCATTTTAAAAACAACATAAGATACACATTGTTGTTCCAAGCAAAAGCCCTAATAATGAACATTAATAATAAGAAGAAGAATTTAGATTCTATGTCTGTTTTTTTTTGTTTTGATGTTGATTCTTTGCCCGACAAAGTGATGTTAGGATATATAAGTTATTCTGTACGAGCTTTTCTGCCGAACACATTACGTTGTTTCAGGTGTCAAGCTTATGGGCATGTAGCAGCAGTGTACAGGAGAGGGGTTCCTAGGTGTGAGAAGTGTGCAGAAGGGCATGAGACAAAGGAATGTGTAGTATTGGGGAAAGTAGTGGTATGTGTTAATTGTAGAGGAGCTCATTGGGCTGGGAATCAGAAATATCCTGTGCGAGAGAGGCAGGTTGAGGTTTCCAGGGTTAGAGTAGTGCAGAAGTTGTCATATGTTGAGGCAGTGAAGAAAGTAGAGGAAGATGGGTTAAGGGTACAGTAGATCTGTATCAGTACAGAGGGATGGGCCAACAAGTGATATATGTTTTAGTAAGATTGGATTTTTAGCATTTATAGCAATGGTTATCAACTGTACTGCAGGGATGGAACGTAAGTCACAGAAAGTAGAGGTTGTGGTGGCAGCTGCATAGAGGTATTTGGGTGTGCGAGACTTGACATCAGAAGAGTTGCAGGGTGTGTTGGCCTATGCTAGGACTAAATATATTTAAATAGTGGAGTAGGTGGTGTTATTTTTATTTGTTTGTGAGTGTAGTGTTAGATGGTAGGGTATTTGCTTATTTATTTATATTTTCAAGCAAAGTATAAGGGAGTTTTACTCCAGTCTAGTAGGTGGCAGGGATGCAACATTCATTGGTTGCCAAGCGCCGTTAAACCTCATCGAAGAAGAGGAAGTGCTGGTGACGGAAGACTAGTACATATGTTAATAACAGCGCTGGTGTCGAGACCTGAACGTCGACCGATTATCTGGTAAGAAAGAAATATAAACAGTAGAAGAATTGCTCAGCAAAAATGATCAGTGCATACTATCTCCATGTGTATACAAATGTATATTATGTCAACATCGAATAGTGTTATTTTTCACACATTCTGATGCGTGTCCATTGCTATATTCATTTGTGCGGCGCTGCATGAATGCATTTGGTCGTGTCTAAGATTAAAGTCCAACTTCATTCTTTTCGGATTCTTTCAATTATTCCTTTGCACAAATTGTGCTGACAACTGGTTTAAATTATATCGAGTAGGCTACACTATAATATCAAACGTAAGAGCCCTTTCAATGCTAATGGATGGACCTGTGGAAACTATTATTAAGTGTGCACGGGCCAGGAGTTTTTCCTGACCAAACAAAACAACTGGCAGTCTGGCACAATGGGGAGTATGATGTACACCAATGGCCACTGCTTGGTCGTGATGAGCTACAGTGCTGGCTTTTGTTCCTGCTCAACTCTAACCCAACAATGGTTTTAATCAGGTTTTTTGGTGGTGACTAGTAAATCTACCCAGGATGTCCTTATTATTAGACACTGGGCAAATCAGGACACCTCCATTTCAAGATAGTTTAAATATCAATGTGGCCATCCCCATGGGCCCATGTGTAACACAAACCTCTTTAGTATAACCTCTTTAAATCGCTGTAACTGTCTTATCACCTCTCTCTCCCGGGCCTCTCTGGCAGACATGTTGCCTGTGTTGGTGGTCCATGGGGGAGCGGGGCACATCCCTAAAAAGCGTGTGCAGCTGTCTTGTGCTGGGGTCCGGGCTGCAGTCAGGGGGGGATACTCCAAACTCCAGGGGCAGGGCAGTGCCATGGATGCTGTGGTGGAGGCCGTCACTCTTCTGGAGAATGACCACCACTACAACGCAGGTAAACACACACCCATGACTAGGGCCTGGAGTCTTTCCTAGCCAGGTCACAATATTAACATGGAATTACCAAATAATGATTCATTTATCTTGTACTTTGTTGTTGTTGTAAATACCAGTAGGAACAGTACCATAAAATGAAGTGCTACCAGATTTTACTGTTAATGACACTAACCTGGATAAAGGTTGATAAAGAATATCACATTTTATTGGTCACATACACGTGTTTAGCAGATGTTATTGCAGGTGTAGTGAAATGTGTGCGCTTCTAGCTCCAACAGTGCAGTAATATCTAACAGTTTCACAACATATACTCAAAATACACATAAATCTAAGTAAAGAATGGATATACATATATGTCAGAGTGGCATTGGACTAAGATAGTGGCATAGTATAGAGTACAGTATACAGTTGAAGTCGGAAGTTTACATACACTTAAGTTGGAGTCATTGAAACTCATTTTTCAACCACTCCACAAATTTCTTGTTAACAAACTATAGTTGCATGACGCAAGTAATTTTTCCAACAATTGTTTACAGACAGATTATTTAACTTATAATTCGCTGTATCACAATTCCAGTGGGTCAGAAGTTTACATACACTAAGTTGACTAAGTTGACAGCTTGGAAAATTCCAGAAAATTATGTCATGGCTTTAGAAGCTTCTGATAGGCTAATTGACATCATTTGAGTCAATTGGAGGTGTACCTGTGGATGTATTTCAAGGCCTACCTTCAAACTCAGTGCCTCTTTGCTTGACATCTTGGGAAAATCAAAAGAAATCAGCCAAGACTTCAGAAAAACAATTGTAGACCTCCACAAGTCTGGTTCATCCTTGGGGGCAATTTCCAAACGCCTGAAGGTACCACGTTCATCTGTACAAACAATAGTAAGTATAAACACCATGGGACCACGCAGCCGTCATACCGCTCAGGAAGGAGACGCGTTCTGTCTCCTAGAGATGAACGTACTTTGTTGCAAAAACTGCAAATCAATCCCAGAACAACAGCAAAGGACCTTGTGAAGATGCTGGAGGAAACGGGTAGAAAAGTATTTATGTCCACAGTAAAACGAGTCCTATATCGACATAACCTGAAAGGCCGTTCAGCAAGGAAGAAGCCACTGCTCCAAACCGCCATTAAAAAAGCCAGACTACAGTTTGCAACTGCACATGGGGACAAAGATCATACTTTCTGGAGAAATGTCCTCTGGTCTGATGAAACAAAAATAGAACTGTTGGCCATAATGACCATCATTATGTTTGGAGGAAAAAGGGGGAGGCTTGCAAGCCGAAGAACACCATCCCAACCATGAAGCATGGGGGTGGTAGCATCATGTTGTGGGGGTGCTTTGCTGCAGGAGGGACTGGTGCACTTCACAAAATACATCGCATCATGTGGAAGGAAAATTATGTGGATATATTGAAGCAACATCTCAAGACATCAGTCAGGAAGTTAAAGCATGGTTGCAAATGGGTCTTCCAAATGGACAATGACCTCGAGCATACTTCCAAAGTTGTGGACAAATGGCTTAAGGACAACAAAGTCAAGGTATTAGAGTGGCCATCACAAAGCCCTAACCTCAACTGAAAAAGCGTGTGCGAGCAAGGAGGCCTACAAACATGACTCGGTTACATCAGCTCTGTCAGGAGGAATGGGCCAAAATTCACCCAACTTATAGTGGGAAGCTTGTGGAAGGCTACCCGAAATGTTCGACCCAAGTTAAACAATTAAAAGGCAATGCTACCAAATACTAATTGAGTGTATGTAAACTTCTGACCCAGTGGGAATGTGATGAAAGAAATAAAAGCTGAAATAAATCTATCTCTCTACTATTATTTTGATATTTCACATTCTTAAAATAAAATGATAATCTTAACTGACCTAAAACAGGGAATAT
The DNA here is from genome assembly GCF_901001165.1 of Salmo trutta. Taxonomy (NCBI): domain Eukaryota; kingdom Metazoa; phylum Chordata; class Actinopteri; order Salmoniformes; family Salmonidae; genus Salmo; species Salmo trutta. The sequence continues at coordinate 18,080,684 of NC_042961.1, read as the reverse complement.
TTACTAGGATTAAATGTCAGGAATTATGAAAAACTGAGTTGAAATGTATTTGGCTATGGTGTATGTAAACTTCCGACTTCAACTGTATACATATGAGCTGGGTGATGCAATATTTACAAACAATTAAAGTGACTAAGAGTACAGTTTATACATATGAGATGAGTAATGCAAGATACGGAGACATTATTACAGTGGCTAGTGTTTAATTTCCTTAGTGGCCACGGATTCCTACTCTGTCTATAGGCAGCAGCCTCTGATCAAATCAAATCAAAATCAAATCAAATTTAATTATATAGCCCTTTGTATATCAGCTGAAATCTCAAAGTGCTGTACAGAAACCCAGCCTAAAACCCCAAACAGCAAGCAATGCATGTGAAAGAAGCACGGTGGCTAGGAAAAACTCCCTAGGAAAAACTCCCTAGAAAGGCCAAATACTTAGGAAGAAACCTAGAGAGGAACCAGGCTATGAGGGGTGGCCAGTCCTCTTCTGGCTGTGCCGGGTGGATATTATAACAGAACATGGTCAAGATGTTAAAATGTCCATAAATGACCAGCATGGTCAAATAATAATAATCATTGTAGTTGTCGAGGGTGCAACAAGCACGTCCGGTAAACAGGTCAGGGTTCCGTAGCCGCATGCAGAACAGTGGGAACTGGAGCAGCAGCATGGACAGGTGGACTGGGGACAGCAAGGAGTCATCATGCCAGGTAGTCCCGAGGCATGGTCCTAGGGCTCAGGACCTCCGAGAGAAAGAAAAAAAGAGAGAATTAGAGAGAGCATATTTAAATTCACACAGGACACCGGATAAGACAAGAGAATACTCCAGATGTAACAGACTGATGTGCTGGAGATGGCTGTTTAACAGTCAGTGGTGTAGTATAGAATACAGTATATGAAATGGGTGATGCAATATGTAAACACAATTTTAAAAGGCACTAAGATAACGTAGAATAGTGTGGAGTGTAGTTCATACATATGAGATGAGTAATGCTCGATATGGAACATTATTAAAGTGGCTAGTGATCCATTTCTAAATGTGGTCAGGTATTCCTAATCTATGTCTATAGGCAGCCACCTCTGATGTGCTAGTGAGGGCTGTTTAACAATCTGATGGCCTTGAGATAGAAACTGTTTTTCAGTCTCTCCGTACCAGCTTTGATGCACCTGTACTGACCTCACCTTCTGGATGATAGCGGGGTAAACAGGCAGTGGCTCGGGTGGTTCATGTCCTTGATGATCTTTTTGGCCACCCTTTGGCATCGGGTGCTGTAGGTGTCCAGGAGGGCGGGAAGTTTGCCCCCGGTAATGCGTTGGGCAGACCGTACCACCCTCTGGAGAGTTGGCGGTTGTGATACAGCCCGACAGGATGCTCTCAATTGTGCATCTGTAAAAGTTTGAGTGTTTTAGGTGTTAAGCCAAATTTCTTCAGCCACCTAAAGTTGTAGAGACGTTGTTGCGCCTTCTTCACCACACTGTCTGTGTGGGTGGACCATTTCAGTTTGTCAGTGATGTGTATGCCGAGGAACTTGAAGCTTTCCACCATCTTCACTGCGGTCCCATCGATGTGGATAAGGGGGTGCTCCCTCTGCTGTTTCCTGAAGCCCATGATCATCTTAGTTTTGTTGACATTGAGTGAGAGGTTATTTTTCTGGCACCACACTCCCAGAGCCCTCACCTCCTCCTTGTAGGCTGTCTCATCATTGTTGGTAATCAAGCCTACCACTTTTGTGTCGTCTGCAAACTTGAGGATTGAGTTGGAGGTGTGCTTGGCCACGCAGTCATGGGTGAACAGGGAGTACAGGAGGGGGCTGAGCACTGTCCCTTGTGAGGCCCCGGTGTTGAGGATCAGCGAAGATGTGTTGTTTACTACCTTCACCACCTGGGGGCGACCCGTCAGGAAGTCCAGGACCCAGTTGTACAGGGTGGGCTTCAGACCCAGAGCCTCGAGCTTGATGATGAGCTTGGAGGGTACTATGGTGTTGAATGCTTAGCTATAGTCAATGAACAACATTCTTACATAGGTATGCCTCTTGTCCAAATGGGATAGGGCAGTGTGCAGTGTTGTGGCGATTGCATTGTCTGTGGATCTCTCGGTACACCAGCCAGCTGGTCTGTGCATGCTCTGAGGACGCGGCTAGGGATGCCGTCTGGGCCAGCAGCCTTGTGAGGGTTAACATGCTTAAATGTCTTACGTCGGCCACGGCTAAGGAGAACCCACAGTCCTTGGTAGCGGGTCGTGTCGGTGGCACTGTATTATCCTCAAAGTGAGCGAAGAAGGTGTTCAGCCTGTCCGGAAGCAAGACGTCGTTGTCCGCGACGTGGCTGGTTTTCCTTTTATAATCTGTGATTGCCTGTAGACCCTGCCACATACGTCTGGTGTCGGAGCCGTTGAACTGGGACTCAACTTTGTCCCTATACCGACGTTTAGCCTGTTTGATTGCTTTGCGTAGGGAATAACTACACTGTGTGTATTCTTCCACATTCCCAGTCTTCTTGCCCTGGTTAAATGCAATGGTTCGTGCTTTCAGTTTTGCACGAATGCTCCCATTTATCCACGGTTTCTGGTTGGGGTAGGTTTTAATAGTAACAGTGGATATAACATGTCTTATGCACTTCCTGATAAACTCATTCACCATATGTGCCGATATTATTTTCTGAAGCTACTCTGAACTTATCCCAGTCCGCGTGGTCAAAACATTCTTGAAGCGTGGATTCCGATTGGTCAGACCAGCGCTGAATAGTCCTCACCACGGGTGCTTCCTGTTTGAGTTTCTGCCTATAGGAGGGGAGGAGCAAGATGGAATCGTGGTCCAATTTGCCGAATGGAGTGCGGGGGATGGCCTTATATGCATTCTGGAATGTAGTATAGCAATGGTCGAGGGTTTTAGCAGCGCGATTACAGCAATCAATATGTTGATAGAATTTAGGGAGCCTTTTCCTCAAATTTGCTTTGTTAAAATCCCCAGCTACAATAAATGCAGCCTCAGGATATGTGGTTTCCAGTTTGCATATTTTATTATCCAGAGATTGGACATTAGCGAGTAAAATACTGGGGAGCGGTGGATGGTGTGCACGCTTCCTGAGTCGGACTAGAAGACCGCCTCGAGTACCTCTCCTTCGCCGGCGTTGTTTTGGGTCTACCTCTGGAATAAGTTTGATTGCTCTTGGGAGAGTAAACAAGGGATCTGCTCCAGGGAAGTCATAATCTTGGTCATAATGATGGTAGTTCTGGTGAGTTACCGCCGCTCTAATATCCAATAGTTCTTCCCGGCTGTATGTAATGACACAACAATTCCTGAGCTAATAAAATAAAAGATGGTACATAAACAAACAAAATACTGCAGAGTTGCTTAAGAGCTAGTCGCGATGCTGCCATCTCTGTTGGCGCCATAATCTGAAGACATGTCTCTGAGTCCTCTTGTATCTCTGCATGCATCAGGGCTAGGCTCGGTGTTGAACATTAAGGGCGAGGTGGAGATGGACGCCATCGTGATGGACGGGAGATATCTGGCCAGCGGAGCTGTCTCTGCGGTCAGAAAAGTGGCCAACCCTGTCCAACTGGCCAGACTGGTCATGGACAAGGTACTGTGCACACACACAATTTGCTTAGACAAAGTGTTGATCATACAGCAGTTCAGGGTGTTTGGTATTTTATTAGGATCCCCATTAGCTGTTGCAAAAGCAGCATCTACTCTTCCTGGGGTCCACATGAAACATGATAATGACAGTACAGAATATTAATAGACAAGGACAGAACTACATCAAATGATTTTTAAATCTAAGCACACGTAGCCTACATATCAATGCATACACTCAAACTAGGTCAAATAGGGGAGAGGCATTGTGCCGTCAGGTGTTGCTTCATCTGTTTTTTGAAACCCAGCGCACTTTCCCACAGCGCTCTCTCACGCGTAAGCAAGTGAGGTACAGTATATTCTCTACATCTTGAACATTGTTCCCCATTGAATGAGCCCGTTACCCATTGCAGACGAGCCATCTGTGTCTGACTGGAGAGGGTGCCAGTCAGTTTGCCCGGGCGATGGGTGTACCCGAGGTGCCAGAGGAATCACTGATCACAGAGTATGCCCGTATGCGCTGGAAGAAGAACCTGGCAGCTGATGCCAACCCGGTGGAGTGCCAGATGTAAGATAAAGCATGACATGATATTTCATACCATAGAGTTGAATACATTAGCTAGATATTGAAATGGATTGTAACATGATGAGATGTATGATAGTGGGACCTGATAGAACATAGCATGGTATGATAATATTGCATGATAGATGTTAATGACATTTTTAATTGAAGTATGTCTGTCACAGGGGGAAGATGGGTACGGTAGGGGCGGTGGCGGTGGATGCAGAGGGGAACATAGCCTGTGCCACCTCCACCGGTGGCATGCTGAACAAGATGGAGGGCAGGGTGGGGGACACAGCATGTATCGGTGAGACATCTGATGTTATGTCATATGAGGTAAAGAGATGTGGAGAGGAAGTAGGAGACAGAAAGCAAGGAGTGGAGAAATGAGGAAGAGATCTGCAGCTTTAACAGTGATCCAGAAAGCTGAGTGCCTTGGTGAACCCTGACCTCTGAGACGTGGAGGAATGTGTGGTGGTGTGGAGCCACACACTAACGACCTGCTGGGTTAATGTTTAATTATGGAGATTATTACAGCCAGCAGTCTGAACAACACACACTGCTACCTCACACTCATAGATTGTTTCATAAAAGTGCAGAGGCACAGGCATACAGTACGTACACAACATATGCACATACATTTACACACATACACAGAACAGGGGTTAAACAATCTATTACTTGCATGTAATTGAAGAAGTGGTAAGTGGAGTCTCATGGTGAGAAATGTTCTCATGTTAATCAGTGATGCTGGTAAACAATCAATGATCAGCTATGCAATTCACCCAAATATCCCCATTCACTGACATGCCTTTAGAAGTGAATCGCTGTCAAGAGTTTCATAGATCACTAGTTTACAAATGTAAGGGCTACCTGGAAACGTTCTGAGCCCTCACCTGCTATATACTGAGTGCTGAGTGTAGAGTTGGTAACCCACCACAGGTTGTCTGGTAAGAACCAGGTTTTGGGATAAATGCCAAAAATAAGTTCTGAGGTTAACACAGGTTTAGGAGACCTTATACGTTCTGTTCTATGAGAATGTCCGTTAACATGACCTTTTATAACAAATGTTATTTAGGACATATGGTCCATTACAAAGGTAGGAAGCATGCATGAACTTCAAACATAGTAGTATAAATAAGTTGGCACAACAAAGAAACAATACTCACAGTTGAACTGAGGCACACATTAACTTGACTAGGACATCTCATACTCCTGTAGGCCCTTCACATCACGTAATTTCAACGTGGACATGTGGGCAATATTTGGTTGAGCAGTGATCAATGAGATGTCAACCTTTGTTCACCCTCTCAATAAGACAACCAGAAGATTGAATTGCCAATGTGGTATCACTTTGCTTTCAACCATTTAAAAGCACAACCAAATTCCAATGGAAGAACAATGTCAGATTTTGGTTTAGTTGTCATCTAAATATGTGGTATCACTGCACTTTCAACCATTTTTAAAAGCGCAACAAAGTTCAAATAAGAATGCAATGTCAAATATTACATCTTAATGTGTTATCACTAAACTCCATATAATAGCACCACCAAATGACCTGGATTGCAGTTGAGATTACATTCAAAGAAAAAAAAATCTCAGACAAGTTACATGTACAAAAAAACAAACAAATGCATACAAAGATAACCCCAACCCATTCCCCCCCCCCCCCCATTTCCCATCTACGCGCCTGTTTATTTTGCAGCAATGCTGCCTGTCAGCAGTAATCTTCTCAGATTGAGATTCAAGGGGCTATCATCGTTAAGTAACACACTAGATGCAAAGCATTGAATATACAGTATAAAATAATGCACTTTTAAATACATTTTGTAACTTTGCCCCAGAAGCATTTAACTGCAGGGGACTCCCCTTGGAATGTGCCTACCTGATTTAGGGAACACACTGAACAGTTGGGAGTTGGGGCCAATTTTATCGTAAAACGTTTCCTCTGTGTTAAATACAGTCTGTGAACAAACTTAAAATCCATAAATTGATGTTTCGGATTATGGGATGCCAAGGTCATATTTTTCCATATTGTATTCCAGTTAAAGGGTTGTTCAGATTCAATTAGATATGTCGACCATACTTTAACGGATAGCTCAGAATATGGTGCTTTCCAAAAGTTGTTTATATACACTACATGACCAAAAGTATGTGGACACCTGCTCGTCTCATTCCAAAATCATGGGCATTGCTGCTATAATAGCCTCCTCCTCCGCAGTTGGCGTTCCAATTCATCCCAAAGGTGTTCGATGGGGTTGAGTTCAGGGCTCTGTGCAGGCCAGTCAAGTTCTTCCACACCAATCTCGACAAACCATTTCTGTATGGAACTCGTTTTGTGCACTGCGGCATTGTCATGCTGGAACAGGAAAGGGCCTTCCCAAACTGTTGCCACAAAGTTGGAAGCACAGAATCGTCTAGAATGTCATTATATGGTGTAGCATTAATATTTCCCTTCACTGGAACTAAGGGGCCTAGCACAAACCATGAAAAACAGCCCCAAACCATTATTCTTCCTCCACCAAACTTTACAGTTGTACTATGCATTGGGGCAGGTAGCGTTCTCCTGGCATCCGCCAAGACCAGATTCATCGGTCGGACTGCCAGATGATGAGTAGTCGTGCTGTACTTCGCTCCGCGGGTAATATTTCATTACATTACAATGGAACGTTTTGATTAGTGTAATGTTAGCTAGCTACATAGTTGTCTTTGTATCAAAGATAAAGGTAAACGCAGCCATTGCTAGCTAGCCAACTCTAGCAGCTTGCAGTACTTTATCATTTTTTAGTCAATAAGATTTTTGCAACGTAAGCTTAACTTTCTGAACTTTCGAGACGTGTAGTCCACTTGTGTAGCTAGCAGGACTGACTTTGTGTTAGCTAGTCAACGTTTAATCACTTCTGCGTTATGAAAGGAACTAGACACGGACACGTATGATCCATTTGTAGTTTGTTGTAACCAAGTATTGGTGCTGACATTGTGTATTGGTGCTAACCGTGTGTTATTGGATGCTAGCATGCTAGTTAGCTACCGCGTCATAGGACACGGTGCACTGGGTGGGTTTCACGGAAGAAAACTGTACCAAGTTATCTAGCTGAATAAACTAAGTTTGAGCCTATTCCTGGAAACATTGAACCACTGTAGTTTACATCAATTATATTTCTAAAGTGGAAGATGGAAAAGTTATATGAGTGTTTCAGTGAATGGTTAGTGAGGGAGGCCCTGCGCTCTCGCTTCCCCAGTTGTTTAGTTCATTTTCATTCCAATCTCCTTTGCATTAGCGTAGCCTCTCCTGTAGCCTGTCAACTATGTGTCTGTCTATCCCTGTTCTCTCCTCTCTGCACAGGCCACACAAACGCCTCACGCCGCGTGGCCGCTGCCACTCTAACGTGGTGGTCCCAGCGCGCACGACCCACGGGGAATTCCAGGTCTCCGGCAGCCTCTGGAACTGCCGGTCTGCGGCCAACAAGGCAGAGTTCATCTCAGCCTATGCAACCCTCCAGTCCCTCGACTTCTTGGCGCAGACGGAAACATGGATTACCACAGAAAACACTGCTACTCCTACTGCTCACTCCTCGTCTGACCACGTGTTCTCGCATACCCCGAGAGCATCTGGTCAGCTGGGTGGTGGCACTGGAATCCTCGTCTCTCCCAAGTGGACATTCTCTCTTTCTCCCCTGACCCATCTGTCTATCTCCTCATTTGAATTCCATGCTGTCACAGTCACTAGCCCATTCAAGCTTAACATCCTTATCATTTATCGCCCTCCAGGTTCCCTTGGAGAGTTCATCAATGAGCTTGACGCCTTTATAAGTTCCTTTCCTGAGGATGGCTCACCCCTCACAGTTCTGGGTGACTTTAACCTCCCTACGTCTACCTTTGACTCATTTCTCTCTGCCTCCTTCTTTCCACTCCTCTCCTCTTTTGACCTCACCCTCTCACCATCCCCCCTACTCACAAGGCAGGCAATACGCTTGACCTCATCTTTACTAGATGCTGTTCTTCTACTAATCTCACTGCAACTCCCCTCCAAGTCTCCGACCACTACCTTGTATCCTTTTCCCTCTCGCTCTCCTCCAACACTACTCACTCTGCCCCTACTCAAATGGTATTGCGCCATCACAACCTTCGCTCTCTCTCTCCTGCTACTCTCTCCTCTTCCATCCTATCATCTCTTCCCTCTGCTCATCCTTCTCCAACCAATCTCCTGATTCTGCTTCCTCAACCCTCCTCTCCTCCCTTTCTGCATCCTTTGACTCTCTATGTCCCCTATACTCCCGGCCGGCTCGGTCCTCCCCTCCTGCTCCGTGGCTTGACGACTCATTGCGAGCTCACAAAACAGGGCTCCGGGCAGCCGAGCGGAAATGGAGGAAAACTAGTCTCCCTGCGGACCTGGCATCTTTTCACTCCCTCCTCTCTACATTTTCTTCCTCTGTTTCTGCTGCTAAAGCCACTTTCTACCACTCTAAATTCCAAGCATCTGCCTCTAACCCTAGGAAGCTCTTTGCCACCTTCTCCTCCCTCCTGAATCCTCCTCCCCCCTCCCTCCCTCTCTGCGGATGACTTTGTCAACCATTTTGAAAAGAAGGTTGACGACATTCGATCCTCGTTTGTTAAGTCAAACGACACCGCTGGTCCTGCTCACGTTGCCCTACCCTATGCTTTGACCTCTTTCTCCCCTCTCTCTCCAGATGAAATCTTGCGACTTGTGATGGCCGGCCTCCCAACAACCTTGCCCGCTTGACCCTTTCCCCTCCTCTCTTCTTCAGACCATTTCCGGAGACCTTCTCATCTCGCTCATCAACTCATCCTTGACCGCTGGCTACGTCCCTTCCGTCTTCAAGAGAGCGAGAGTTGCACCCCTTCTCAAAAAACCTACACTCGATCCCACTGATGTCAACAACTACAAACCAGTATCCCTTCTTTCTTTTCTCTCCAAAAGTCTTGAGCGTGCCGTCCTTGGCCAGCTCTCTTGCTATCTCTCTCAGAATGACCTTCTTGATCCAAATCAGTCAGGTTTCAAGAGTGGTCATTCAACTGAGACTGCTCTTCTCTGTGTCACGGAGGCTCTCCGCACTGCTAAAGCTAACTCTCTCTCCTCTGCTCTCATCCTTCTAGACCTATCTGCTGCCTTTGATACTGTGAACCATCAGATCCTCCTCTCCACCCTCTCCGAGTTGGGCATCTCCGGCGAGGCTCACTCTTGGATTGCGTCCTACCTGACAGGTCGCTCCTACCAGGTGGCGTGGCGAGAATCCGTCTCCGCACCACGTGCTCTCACCACTGGTGTCCCCCAGGGTTCAGTTCTAGGCCCTCTCCTATTCTCGCTATACACCAAGTCACTTGGCTCTGTCATATCCTCACATGGTCTCTCCTATCATTGCTATGCAGATGACACACAATTAATCTTCTCCTTTCCCCCTTCTGATAACCAGGTGGCGAATCGCATCTCTGCATGTCTGCGTAGAGAGACACACTCAAATGTGTCTCTCGACCTGTGTGCACCTACGTTGTAAACTTTTATTCATAGGTTAGGTTGTAGCAACCTCACGATGGGTATAGGGAGAATTTGAGTATCATGTAGTAGCCTAAACCTATCGCTGTTACATTGAAGTGGGTGAATGGAATATGAATGTCAGTCATCCAATATGCTGTAATACAAATAAGGTGACTGACCACCACTGGTAGAGATGGAGTCTTCTATTGGGTGTTGACAGGCAGTAGTGCTGATTTGGTTAAATTCAGCTTGATCAAAATCTGTCAAATTAATCTATGGTCATCAATGCGTTTGGGAGCGATTGAGATGCATTGTCTAGATATAGTAAAATATCATCTGTGTACAATGAGATGAAGTGATCAGTGGATTTGATGGAAATTGGTGTTATTTCCTTTGATTGGCGAATTGCCTCAGCCAGGTGTTGCATGGATAATACGATTAGCACAGGCGAGATTGGATCGCCTTGTCTGCTATTTCTAGTGACTCTGAAAGGAGCAGAGCGGATATTGCCTGTTAGAACTATGGCTAGGGATTGGCATATATTATTTTTATCATATTAATGAAATTGGCGCCAATTCCCATATGTTCCAAGACAGACCAGAGATACAGTGCCTTCAGAAACTATTCAGACCCCTTGACTTTTTCCACATTTTGTTACGTTACAGCCTTATTCTAAAATGGATTAAAAAAAAATTCCCCTCATCAATCTACACACAATACCCCATAACGACGAAGCAAAAACAGGTTTTTAGAAGTGTTTGCTAATTTATATAAAATAAAACAAACTGAAATATCACATTTAATAAGTATTCACACCCTTTACTCAGTACTTTGTTGAAACACCTTTGGCAGCTATTACAGCATCGAGTCTTCTTGGGTATGACGCTACATGCTTGGTACACCTGTATTTGGGGAGTTTCTCCCATTCTTCTCTACAGATCCTCTCAAGCTCTGTCAGGTTGGATGCGGAGCGTTGCTGTACAGGTATCTCCAGAGATGTTCGATTGGGTTCAATTCCAGGCTCTGTCTGGGCCACTCAAGGACATTCAGAGACTTGTCCCGAAGCCACTCCTGCATTGTCTTGGCTCTGTGCTTAGGGTCGTTGTACTGTTTGAAGGTGAACATTCGCCCCAGTCTGAGGTCCTGATTGATCTGGAGCAGTTTTTCATCAAGGATCTCTCTGTACTTTGCTCCGTTCATCTTTGCTTCGATCCTGACTAGTCTCCCTGTCGCTGAAAAACATCCCCACAGCATGATGCTGCCACCATGCTCCACCGTAGGGATGGTGCCAGGTTTCCTCCAGATGTGATGCTTGGCATTCAGGCCAAAAAGTTAAATCTTGGTTTTATCAGACCAGAGAATCTTGTTTCTCATGGTCTTAGTCATTAGGTGCCTTTTGGAAAGCTCCAAGCGGGTTGTCATGTGCCTTTTACTGAGGAGTGGCTTCCGTCTGGCCATTCTACCATGAAGGCCTGATTGATGGAGTGCTACAGAGATGTTTTTCCTTCTTGAAGGTTCTCTCATCTCCACAAAGGAACTCTAGAGCTCTGTCAGAGTTACCATCAGGTTCTTTGTCACCTCCCTGACCAAGGCCCTTCTCCCCTGATTGCGCAGTTTGGCCAGGCGGCCAGCTTTAGGAAGAGTTTTGGTGGTTCCAAACTTCTTCCATTTAAGAATGATGGAGGCCACTGTGTTCTTAGGGACCTTCAATGCTACAGACAGATCTGTGCCTCGTCACAATCCTGACTCTGAGCTCTACGGACAATTCCTTCGACCTCGTGGCTTGGTTTTTGCTCTGATGTGCACCGTCAACTGTGGGACCTTAAATAGACAGGTGTGTGCCTTTCCAAATCATGTCCAATAAATTGAATTTACCACAGGTGGACTCCAGTCAAGTTGTAGAAACATCTCAAGGATAATCAAGGGAAACAGGAGTTCAATTGAGTTCAATTTTGAGTCTCATTGCAAAGGGGCTGAATACTTATGTAAAATAAGGTATTTCTGTTTTTATTTAATACATTTGCAAAAATGTCTAAAACATAACAAAATGTGGAAAAGTCAAGGGGTCTGAATACTTTCCGAAGGCACTGTATGACCATTCTCGTCTATTTAAACCTTTTTCTGCATGGAGAGAATCCAGCCCAAGGAGCTGTTGTTTCTGATGAAGCATCTAAGATATGTAATAGTGGACGGAGGTTACCCGAGTATAAGCACTTTTTAACAATCCAGCTTTGGCCCTTGTGGACCAATTTTGGTAAGTAAGTGTCGAAACGGGACGACAATGTCGTGGAAATTCACCACTAAGGACTCAAATCACAGTAAATGAAGCAATCTTTATTATCATGACCAGAGAGGTTCACTAACTCAATAAAAGCCTGATGAAACTCCAAAGGGGAGGTTCTCTTTCAGTCCTATTATACTGCTACACAAACAAATCATATAAGCATGGTTGGTTCCTACATGTGACTGACTGATAACACACCAGGCTTCTTACCTTGAAACTGAGATATTGCATTACTTCTTTTAGTTCCCAGAACAATGTTCTGGGCGTACTGACAAATTGCTTATGAGTGATACTGGTTTACTCCTTTGTGTAGTCAATCCGTCACTCGCATGAACCCAACCAAGACAGGTTATTACAAAGCAGCATTGTGCTAAACATACGATCTGATACACACAAAGAGAATTTCCATCACAACATAATTTTGGAAAACCGTTTAATATCTGTGTTTATCAAAGGGGGCGATAGTGAGAACACTGGGTGGCATCCTTACCTTTTTTACTTTTTTATAAAAGCTAAATTAGTGCTGTATTCACATCTCTCCTAAATTAACCTTTGTAAATGGCGGCTGTATTAATCAATTAGAGCAATAGTGGACCTACTTTATTAAAACATTTTGATTAACCTCCCTGGGCAAGGTGGGACGTAGTCAACAGCCAGTGGAATCGTGTGGCGCGAAATACAAATACCTCAAAAATGCTATAACTTCAATTTCTCAAACATATTACCATTTTACACCATTTTAAAGACAAGACTCTCGTTAATCTAACCACATTGTCCGATTTCAAAAAGGCTTTACAGCGAAAGCAAAACATTAGATTATGTCAGCAGAGTACCCTGCCAAAAATAATCACACAGCCATTTTCAAAGCAAGCATATATGTCACAACCAAAACCACAGCTAAATGCAACACTAACCTTTGATGATCGTCATTAGATGACACTCCTAGGGCATTATGTTATACAATACATGCATGTTTTGTTCAATCAAGTTCATATTTATATCAAAAGCCAGCTTTTTACATTAGCATGTGATGTTCAGAACTAGCATACCCACCACAAACTTCCGGTGAATTTACTAAATTACTCACGATTAACGTTCCCAAAATACATAATTATTTTAAGAATTATAGATACAGAACTCCTTTATGCAATCGCGGTGTCAGATTTTAAAATAGCTTTTCGGCGAAAGCACATTTTGCTATATTCTGAGTGCATAGCCCGGCCATCACGGCTAGCTAATTTGACACCCACCAAGTTTGGCCCTCACCAAACTCAGATTTACTATAAGAAAAATTTGATTACCTTTGCTGTTCTTCGTCAGAATGCACTCCCAGGACTTCTACTTCAACAACAAATGTTGTTTTGGTTTCAAATAATCCATAGTTATATTCAAATAGCGCCGTTTTGTTCGTGCGTTCAGGTCAGTATCCGAAGGGTGACGCGCGAGCGCATTTCGTGACAAATGTCTAAATATTCCATTACTGTACTTCGAAGCATGTCAAACGCTGTTTAAAATAAATTTTTATGCTATTTTTCTCGTAAAATAGCGATAATATTCCAACCGGACGACGTTGTATTCATTCAAAGGCTGAAAGAAAAACATGGAGAATTCACATGAACACGCATCTCCAGTGTCACTGTTCTCAGCCTGACCACTCACAAAATCTTCTGCTGTTTTTTGCCCAGAGACTGGAGAGATGTCATTCCACTTTCTGGCGCCTTCTGAGAGCCAATGGAAGCCTTAGGAAATCTCACGTTACAGCAGAGATGCTGTATTTTCGATAGAGATGCCACAGAAGTAGAACAAATTGTCAGACAGGGCACTTCCTGTATGGAATCTTCTCAGGTTTTGGCCTGCCATATGAGTTCTGTTATACTCACAGACACCATTCAAACAGTTTTAGAAACGTTAGTGTTTTCTATCCAAATCTACTAATTATATGCATATTCTTATTTCTGGGCAAGAGTAGTAACCAGTTTAAATCGGGTACGTTTTTTTATCCGGCCGTGCAAATACTGCGTCCTAGCCCCAACAGGTTAAAACATGTTAAATATTCCTATTCTTTAAATTGTATTTTTGGTTTAGTTGGAGATGTGAATCCAACATAGAATTTGTTAACTTGTCGACCAGTTAATCGTCTATTTACTGTATTGTAAAAGTGTACCGGAACCAAATATAAACATATGAAGGAGATATATAGATTTTGTGCCACTGACTTAGTCTGTCTTAGCGACCTGGCTAAGATAAAGCAAAGCAGTGTGACACAGACAACAACACAGAGTTACACATGGTGTAAACAATAAACAAGCCAATGACACAGTAGGAAAAAAAGTCTATATACAGTGTGTGCAAAAGGCATGAGGAGGTAGGCAATAAATAGGCCATAGGAGCGAATAATTACAATTTAGCAGATTAAACCTCTTACAGCTCCTTAAGGATAGGGGGCAGTATTGACAATTTCGGAAAAAATATGTGCCCATATTAAACTGCCTCCTACTCAAACTCAGAAGCTAGGATATGCATATTATTAGTAGATTTGAATAGAAAACACTCTGAAGTTTCTAAAATCGTTTGAATGGTGTCTGTGAGTATAACAGAACTCATGGCAAGCAAAAACCTGAGAGAAATCCTACCAGGAAGTGGAAATCTGGATGCATGGGCTCTCCAAGTCGTTTCCTATTGAATACACAGTGACGTAGTAATAATTGTGCACTTCCTACGGCTTCCACTAGATGTCGACAGTCTTTACAAAGTTGTTTGAAGCTGTTACGATGAACAGAACCCGAATGACAAGGAGGGGAAGTTGTTGAGGCAGGGGGTGACATCACTTCTTGGAGCGTGTTCAGGAGGGTGGATCCTCCCGTTCCAAAACCTTTTTCAAGACACAGGAACCGTCCGGTTGAAATATTATTGAATCTTCACGTTCTGAAGGCCCTAAAGATTGATGTTTTACAACGTTTGACATGTTTGAACAAACGTAAATACAACTTTTTTTAACTTATCGTTGCGACATCGTCCGCACGCTTTCTACACTTGGAGTAGCTTACTGGACGCACGAACAACAAGGAGTTATTTGGACATAAATTATGGACTTTATCGAACAAAACAACATTTGTTGTGGACCTGGGATTCCTGGAAGTGCCTTCTGATGAAGATGATTAAAGGTAAGGGAATATTTCTAATGCAATGTATGATTTTAGATGACTCCAAGATGGCGGCTATCTGAATAGCCTAGTGTATTTTTCTGAGCTCAGTACTCAGATTATTGCAAAGAGTGCTTTCCTCGTGAAGCTTTTTTGAAATCTTTCATAGCGTTTGCATAAAGGAGATGTTCATCTATAATTCTTTGAATGACAGTTTAATTTTGTATCAATGTTTATGACAAGTATTTTTGTAAATTGTGGCGCTGATTCACCGGCAGTATTTGAGGGAAAATGTTTTCTGAACGTCACGCGCCGATGTAAAATGCTGTTTTTATATATAAATATGAACTTTATCGAACAAAAAATGCATGTATTGGGTAACATGATGTCCTAGGAGTGTCATCTGATGAAGATCGTCAAAGGTTAGTGCTGCATTTAGCTGTGTTATGGGTATTTGTGATGCATGCTAGTTGCTAGGAAAATGGCTGTGTGGTTGTTTTTGTCGATGTACTCTCCTAACATAATCTAATGTTTTGCTTTCGCTGTAAAGCCTTTTTGAAATCGGACAACGTGGTTCGATTCAGGAGAAGTGTATCTATAAAATGGTGTAAAATAGTCCTATGTTTGAGAAACAGAAATGATTAGATTTGATTTTGAACATGGCGCTCTGATTTTTTCGCTGGCTGTTGATCCCGGTTATCGTTTTAACACTGGAGTGATAAATGAGCATATGATGATGTGCAAGGAGAAATACTGGTTTGCAAAAGAGCAGAAAAGTAAATAAAATAAAAACAGTATGGGGATGAGGTAGGTAGATTGGGTGGGCAATTTACAGATGGACTATGTACAGCTGCAGCGATATGTTGGATTCACGTCTCCATCTCAACCAAAACCAAAGTTAAAGAATAGGACTTAATCTAATCAAACTTTAAATTCCCTTTTAAATAAAGTTTGATTTGATTTAGTCCTATTCTTTAACTTGGATTTTTGGTTGAGATGTTGATTTAAATCCAACATACACTACTCAAAAAAATAAAGGGAACACTAAAATAACACATCCTAGATCTGAATGAATGAAATAATCTTATTAAATACTTTTTTCTTTACATAGTTGAATGTGCTGACAACAAAATCACACAAAAATAATCAATGGAAATCCAATTAATCAACCCATGGAGGTCTGGATTTGGAGTCACACTCAAAATTAAAGTGGAAAACCACACTACAGGCTGATCCAACTTTGATGTAATGTCCTTAAAACAAGTCAAAATGAGGCTCAGTAGTGTGTGTGGCCTCCACGTGCCTGTATGACCTCCCTACAACGCCTGGGCGTGCTCCTGATGAGGTGGCGGATGGTCTCCTGAGGGATCTCCTCCCAGACCTGGACTAAAGCATCCGCCAACTCCTGGAGAGTCTGTGGTGCAACGTGGCGTTGGTGGATGGAGCGAGACATGATGTCCCAGGTGTGCTCAATTGGATTCAGGTCTGGGGAACGGGCGGGCCAGTCCATAGCGTCAATGCCTTCCTCTTGCAGCAACTGCTGACACACTCCAGCCACATGAGGTCTAGCATTGTCTTGCATTAGGACGAACCCAGGGCCAACCGCACCAGCATATGGTCTCACAAGGGGTCTGAGGATCTCATCTCGGTACCTAATGGCAGTCAGGCTACCTCTGGCGAGCACATGGAGGGCTGTGCGGCCTCCCAAAGAAATGCCACCCCACACCATGACTGACCCACCGCCAAACCGGAGGGCCTGCTGGAGGTCATTTTGCAGGGCTCTGGCAGTGCTCCTCCTGCTCCTCCTTGCACAAAGGCGGAGGTAGCGGTCCTGCTGCTGGGTTGTTGGCCTCCTCCACATCTCCTGATGTACTGGCCTGTCTCCTGGTAGCGCCTCCATGCTCTGGGCACTACGCTGACAGACACAGCAAACCTTCTTGCCACAGCTCGCATTGATGTGCCATCCTGGATGAGCTGCACTACCTGAGCCACTTGTGTGGGTTGTAGACTTCGTCTCATGCTACCACTAGAGTGAAAGCACCGCCAGCATTCAAAAGTGACCAAAACATCAGGCAGGAAGCATAGGAACTGAGAAGTGGTCTGTGGTCACCACCTGCAGAACCACTCCTTTATTGGGGGTGAGTTGCTAATTGCCTATAATTTCCACCTGTTGTCTATTCCATTTGCACAATAGCATGTGAAATTTATTGTCAATCAGTGTTGCTTCCTAAGTGGACAGTTTGATTTCACAGAAGTGTGATTGACTTGGAGTTACATTGTGTTGTTTAAGTGTTCCCTTTATTTTTTGAGCAATGTATTAATTATTAACTTGAAGATTACATTTGAAATCAGGCCTAGGGTTTCAAGCTTTGGTAATTTGTCTATTTTTAGCTGAACCCTGGGTTGATTTGAAACAATAGCTGTTGATGACTTTGCAAATGCTATGTAGGCCTAAATAGCATCATTGATGTATTGTTGCATTTCATTTACCCTTTGGAATGACTTCGATGCAACCGTTAATATACAGTATTTAGTTATTAAGAGATCTCTCAATAATTATTCTCACTGATGGCACATTGGTAGTAGTCAGTTAGAAATATAAAAGCTAAGCAGGGCTTGGTAAAAACCCTGGATAGGATACCAAATGAATAGTTGTAGATCAACTCTCCAGTAGGAGGTGCTGCCCAGCCTACTGTTGTTTTTTTTCTTCTAATGGTGTGTTGAAGACCTGACATTGTTTCAAAGGTACAAATTCAACATTGTATACAAGGTTTGTCTATGTTGAACATTGGTATCATAATTCTGTGGTTGAAATTTCAATTTTCTCAAAACAACAGTTTACGTTGATTACTTTTTTCAAATACAATGTATTTTCCATATAGATTCCTTGTCACAATATGTTGACATATTACATTATTTTCCCCTCTCTTTTTTTGGAAAGACCTGACACCCAAGGGGAGAGCCCCAAAGATGTGATTGGCTGACTGGCTTGTCAATAAAATACCCTTAAATGTGCAGGGCATTTTTTTTATACTCAGTTTGTTTTCAACTTTTATTTTTGGTGCCTGTAAAGAGCATTCTGTAAATGTAGTCTATTCTATTGTTTACCTCGCCATCTAGTTGCTCAAAGTGGAAACTGCAGCCTCAGACAACCAGGCATGTTACAACTATTCTAGCCTTGATAGCCTGGCTAAGGTTTCCACCCCACTTCTACCAATCCATTTGTCAGATTGGTAATTCATTACGGAAGACTGATTTTAAGTATTCCAACGGGCTTTAAGACCACATGAAAGTCAATACATGTAGCAGATGTTTCCCTCTTATAGTGTGTGAAAAGCAGTGTGTATGTGTTTCAGGGTGTGGGGGTTATGCTGATAACAGGGTTGGAGCGGTGTCCCCCACGGGCCATGGTGAAGCCATCATGAAGGTCACTCTGGCTAGACTCATCCTGTTCCACATGGAGCAAGGTAACACACACAATTTATGAAAAAAAACGATTGATTGATAAACTGATGATTGACATGCAATCTTCAGTAACTCCATCCATTTATAACCTCATCTATCCATTCATCCTCCCTCCCTGGTATGTGTCCCCTGCAGGGTGCAGCGCGGAGGCAGCAGCAGACGAGGCCCTGGCCTATATGAAGGAGAGGGTGGGGGGTCTGGGGGGAGTGGTGGTGGTAGACCCCCAGGGTGAATGGTCTGCTCGCTTCAGCAGCTTGCAGATGGCCTGGGCTGCAGCCCAGCAACAAACACTCCACTATGGCCTGTACGCTGGAGAACACTTCACACAGAACATAGATGACCCCTACTAACATACACACCTCACGTTTGTGTTGAGAGAGAGTCTAAAAGAAACCCTACTAACAAGCATAGGTAAACAATCCATAGAAAGCACTGAATTGAAAATGTTCCGTCCACTAGACTCTTACCATAACTTTGTTTTTAGCAATCAGTATTATTTCAATTCTGTCTAATCCTCAGATCAATGCTCATATCTAGAGCCAGTGTTTGGAAAGTGTTGATCAACTGCCAAATGTAACTATGAAGGAATAAAGCGTGTTTTAAAAACAAACAGGCTGTCCTTTCTGAGGAGTTTTCAGTGCCTCATTTGGAGTCCTTAACAGCCATGATTGTTCATGTCATGCATAAATACTAGCAGAGAGTTACACACACAAAGTTGACACGTGGAGTGTGTGTCCCTTACATGTACTGTGGCCTGCTGGCAAAGGTCATGTGCCACTCGGTTTACTCCACTAGATGGTGCAGAATATCAAGATTGTCTAAAGGTTATTTTACATCAATTTGCTTTGGTTGGTTTCTGTCGGATCTCCTTATCTCAGGGGGTGTAGGGGTGTAGTCGGTTCACAAATTCCGGTTTAAATCAGTCTGAAGTGGTGTCCTCTGCCAGTCTTCTGTCCTTCCCCTTTTCTGGTTTGAAAATTGACCAAAAATCCAGTCTGCTCTAATCAGTATTGGTGATGTAAAGGAGACAGAGATGATGCCATGTGTTATCTGCTGAAATAGGGTAGATTTAATTGAGACAGGACAGGTGAGGTATAGAGGGGTCTGAAGGTGCTTTGGGTGTCAACACTGCCACTCACTCTGCCAATACCCCCATTGTACATCACTGCTATGAGTACAAACAGAGAACCTCTCCTCTGACAGTCAAGACTGCTCTCCTACACTTTCACCAGCTGGTTTGTTTCCTAAACATCACTTTGGAAATGGGGGAGAGATGCATGGGCATCTTACAGTTCGGTGCGTGAGAAAGTGATACCTACTTGTCCAAGGGCATCAGAAACAGAATAAAATAGAAACACATTGATTTGCTGTTCTCCTATTCCTTTCTACTATCTGATCTAAAATGATTATTAAGCTACTATTCTACAGTCTTCAGTAGTGTAGCACTGAGGGCTCAGGGCATTGGTCATCACAGATTTCAGAGGACAGGTGCAAACTATAGATGAACACATTGCAGAGGGGTGTGTGAGTTTAAGTGAAATTGTCAACTCCCCATTAATTTCAATGTAGTCTACCATGAAAGATAACGGATGGACGTTCTATTCTGGAGTTTTTGGAACACCTGAGGACAGTTGGAGGTCATGGGATGCAGTGGCGGTTCTAGACCATTTCAACTGGGGGGGGCCAAGCTGGGGCCAGTTGTACTGTTAGAGGGGCCAGTTACATTAGACGTTATTGTTGTCATATCGTTTTCTTCACTGCATTGCAGGCATTAGCAGGCAAAAGACCATGTTCATAATCATTATTGTTCCGCGTTGCCACTGTCTAATAACGGATGTAAAAAAAGAACGATAACACATTTTTACTATGTCAACATTTTTTCATACTCCACATTTAGGGGGGCCACAAGGGGGTCCAAAATTGTTGTCACAGGGGCACTGCCCCCCCGCCCCGCCAAAAAAAAAGGGATGGGTGGCAAAGGAAGGACGCGCGCTAGGTAACTGAGCTGACCAGGCTATTATTTCCCCGTCGATGCGCACAGTCCGGCCAGCCATTGGTCAGCTCTGCAGAAAAGAGGAGGTACTCGAGTCCAGAAATCTTTGTTGAAAAACTCCAGATTAAGGGACTGCAAAAAGGGTGACTGCGGACAAGGACGCTTTTAATATTTTGAAGTTCTCTACATCCATACCGTACAGCCTGATTTGTGCGTTTTTCTAGATACTTTGCGGGGGTTATAGTGTACTTTATCCGATGACGATTGAACTGCCTCGACTTGGAACGTTGTCTTGGATAATTGAAATTGTCCAAGACGGACAGTGGGAAAAATCCAGCGAGGAGACTGATATCGCAGCGTGATACTGGCGGTTGTCTGTTCTTGCAAACACCACCGTAAACGATCTATTACGAAATATCGGGCTGCCAGTACTGCGAAAGCAGAGTTTGTTGGTCGTCCCAGACCAGCATAACTTGCCGTTTTCACGCAGTTAACTTTTTACCTTTTCGTGGATGCGGTGAAGCGGTAAGTAGTCTACGGTGTGTTCAAAGTAATCGAGGATAGCTGTTGGAAGAGGCGCAACTTCGCCTATTCCGCCTCCTTTTTTTTCCACGGAGAAAAGAATAGTCTCTGCTGTTCCCCTGGGATGTAATTGCGTTCCCAGGCAAGTTCAATGGCTCTGTAAGACTCAGAGAATAGCAATCCATTCATGGTTGGGACAAAAAAACACTTATTTTATTATGCAGAAAAGACTATCATTGTATCTTTGTAAACAAATTTAAATCGAGTACAATTACATGTAGATAAAAAATATTGATTGTTTAAAACTCAAATGGCACCATTATTCAGGGAAAAATAGGGTGCTTCAGTAGATAAAGGGACTCTGAAAGACTGCAAACATTAAGCATCCATACCCCCAAGTTATAGACAGGGCCCTGCCACTACTTCTTTTAGTTATACCTCCAAATGTGTCTATATAACACCCTCCTTTAAAACACTTAACATCCTATGTTTTGGCATGACATGATTTTTCACCTCTAAAGATTGATAGTTGTACTGTAAGTGTTAGTGGTTTTGTTTAATGGGGTTGTAAAGGGAAGCTCTTTTGTGAAAGAGCCTGTTTGTGTTGATCTAAACTCTCCTTCTGTCTGAGGAGGGGTCTCTGGCTCAGCTCAGCTGACAGGACCATTCCCATGGAGATGATAGGATCACTTCCTGTCTCAGGCCAGGCCAGGCCAGGTCATGGAGCTTATGCTGGACCAGGAGTGTGAGTTACACACAGAGATGCACACTCACAACACAAATGTATTCAAGAGCATATACAAGCGCACAGCCTACACATCAACGCTCACTCACTACACACACACACATGCAAACACTTTTCACCCATTAAAGGCCCAATGCAGTCAAAAACATGATTTCATGTTTCTCATATATATGAATAATACTGTGAAATGATGATAATGCTCTTTTAGTGTAAGAGCTGTTTGAAAACACGCCTGAAATGTCAGCCTGTTTTGGTGGGATGGAGTTTTAGTTAATACACCAATAAGAAAGAGTTCCAAACCTCTCTGCCAATAACAGCTAGTTTTCAGTTTTACCCTCCCCACTCAGACCACTCCCAGACAGTCCTAGCTTAATTCTTGCTTGAGAAATTACTAAGAAACTATTTTTGTTTCTTTTTGACCATATTAATGAAAAACAATTACAGTAAGGTATTCTTACCCAGAAATGATTTGATATTGAGAACTGCTGCATTGGACTTTAGATTAGACCCACCACCATGACTGACTGTTAAAGCTTTCTCTGTCAAGCTTAGCATTATTTGGGAAAGTTTTTTGCTCTACTTGTATTAGGATCACGGGCGGCAGGGCATTAGCACTCTGGTTGACCTTTGGGATGGGAGTTAGAGGTGTTATTCAGTGTTTCAGTGTCATGGCTCACCGGTCCTGTTAGTGTTCCCGATCGTGCTCAGAATACCGGTGTTACGATTAAGTCCCGGCGGAGTCCTGTCCCAAGGTCATATGACTGCCACCCTGGACCTTCTCCGAGTTTCTTGGAAAAAGCTAGTGAGAGAGAAGTTGAATGGCAGAGGGGGTTGGTTTAGGGGGCCGGGTCTGTGCTATCAGAGAGTATGGAAACACGTGACCAAACCGAAGGACTGAGCTAAACATACAGCCCTGGCGGTTTGACAACCACAAGCCTTCATTGCCTTTCTTTAGGAGAGTGAAGGACATAAGACTACAAAGTTGAGGAATGGGAAGGTCATAAACCTACGTCGGCAAGGAGTGTGGAGATCATAAGACTTCATAAGCTAGTAGTGAGGATGAGGTCATCAGTCATCATACACTCTTAGGAAAAAAGGTGCTATCTAGAACCTAAAAGGGTTCTTTGGCTGTCCCCATAGGAGAACCCTTTGAAGAACCATTTTGGTTCCAGTTAGATCCCTTTTTGATTTCAATGTAGAACCCTTTACACTGAGCGTTCTACCTGGAACCAAAAGGGGTTATCCTATGGGGATAGCCGAAGAACTCTCTTTTGGAACCATTTTTTTCTAAGAGTGTTGAGGTTACAGCAGAATGGCTATGAGTGTGGATGAAGGATGTTTTGTGTAAGAGCAGAAGATAGTGGCTGGAATAATAAGCCTGCATAGCTAAGGAGTATGGAGGTATAAGAATATTTTGAAGATAAATACACAACGCAGAGACAGAGGACGAGAGGTCAATACAGTATTAACCATCAAGGGAAATAGTTTTTTGGGTGTGTGTAATTGTGTTACAGGTGTTTTGAGTGTGTCTGCCAAATGGCAGGAGAAATGTGGCTCAGGTGGGATTTTAGGTGGAATGCTTTGATGACTGAGACCGTTAAACCAAGCAAGAATTAGGGTTCTCCGTCCAGTCTGTGTGTGTTCTATTCCGAGGGTGACCCAGAGCTCGTAGAACCCCCAGACATAAAACACTATAAACTCCCCACCTTTCCTTACCAGCTCGTTCGCAGTAAAGTTCTCTGTCTTCTGTGGGTGAAGTCATAACCTTGCCGTGACTTTGACACCTCCCACAAAGGGGGAATACGCGGTTAAGGGGCAGGACCTTTTGATACGGTGTGTTAACATTTACAGGTCACACTGGCCTCAGTTCGTGACACACATTTATACATTGGATTTGATTTATGACCCTGATGGCACCTCATAAGGGACACGTGGAAATATTACACATTACATACAGGATATTTTAGCAGGAGAGGTTTTGGACCTATGAGTTCAGCGGGTCAGTCTTGAAGAGTGAGAAAGGCTACTGTATGGAAATAAAACTGGAAGGCAGTGCTTCCCACCCTTCCCCCTCTCTCTCCCCCCCCTCCCCCATCTCCCTTCTCTCCTCTGTGTGCTCACCAGTTGCCAAGTGCTAAGAATCCGGGGAATGTGGGATTGCAGTATTCTGATAAAGTTTGCTTTGTTCCCTCCGTGACCTAAGCACTGGGATGGAGGCTGGAAGTCTAAGCCAGAGCAGTGTCGTGGTCCACACATAAACACACATTATATAATTACACACACAGATACACATGTCCTGTTCACAGTTTACAGACCCAGACACACCCGACCATGCTAGTGATGGTATCACAGCTGAACAAATGTGACAAAAACAGACATTTCACGGACATTAGGCCAACAGTAACACACTTAAACTGTCCACTCAATGTTTGAATGGTGGAACAGGGTTAGGGGATGGAGCACGTGGAATAAGGTGCTATAGAATGTAGTGACGCACTTTATCTCGTCACTGCTTACACATGTAATTACATGCACAAATACATGTAGGCTCACACACACACACACAGCATAGACATCTATTCCCCTACATATAGGCACACACCAATGTCACGCAGCAGCAGAGGATAGGGCGGGTGGGTGAGTGTGTGTGTGTGTGGTAAACAAGGAGATGAGCACTTTGATTGTGGGGTGGGAGGAGGAGAGGGATACCAGGGGGAGGCAGGAAGTCCGAATTCTGGTTGGGGGATCAAGGGTGGAAAGGCCACTGGGAGAGAGGTCTACAGTTCAGACGCAATCGTTTCATTTCACTGTGTGTGTGTGATGGCTAAACAGAAGCCCTGTGTGGTGTTTACATGGTAAATATGATGCCAGTACATTGTGTGTGGGGGCTGTCGTTGTGGAATGTCACATGCTGACAGAATGCTTACAGATCAACAAAGGAAAGGCAGAGAAAACATACTGGAGACCAGTGACAATATACTGGACTCAAAATCTGCAGCCACAGAGCCAAGTTGATTGAAGGTTTGAGATTTTGACGGGTGCCGTGTTAACACCATTTGTTTTGTATTTAGAATGTTGCTGGACCTTTGGTGCTAACTTGAAGACAGTTGACCGAACTGAACTTAATCTGTACCATAGGCGGCCAGTGGCACCTTTTTTAAATTGGGAGGACGGACTCCTAGTAATGACTGGAACGAAATCAATAGAATATGCATCAAACAGCATGGTTTCCATATGACTATGTTGTATGTTACTAAAACCTAGTGCAAGTAATGCCCAGTGTTTGGTTTTAGCCGTGTCCATGTACCCTCTCCAGCACAGCTGGCAATATGGGCTACTGTAAACATCCTTGACTGAAAGCTGGTGTTTCATACAGGGCTTTCAGTCGGATGTTTGCAGCAGCCAACTGCCATTATCATCGCAACTACTATACAGCTATTGTTTTTTTACATGGAGACAACTGTTATAGCCGTCACTATTAGGCTTATATACAGTCAACTGTGTTTGCCATAGAGGCTTTTACTATGCATGCACATAGAGCCATACACGGAGAAACCCTGTAGTGTGGACTATGACCAATCTGTAACATGAATCGATCAATTAAATCCAAGGATGTTTAGGGGAGAAATCCAGAGGGTGAAACGGTTATCTGTCTTTGTCACAGGCCAGCCCCAGAGGACTTCATATATTGATGGGTCTCAATTATGACCACCTGAGAAGTGAACGAACTGGAGACACACACACCCTGCTACTTTCCCCTACATGCTGTCTGTTGGCACCATCTCTGATGATTGTGCCCAAAGGACTTTAGAAAAACAGAGTGGGAGGAGAGGAAACAGCTCTGTTCATGGCAGTTGGTTCACAGTAGCAGGGAGGGGTTACATCCTCAGGAGAGAGGAGGAGGAGGAGGAGTGGTGGTGGTGGTGGGGGGGGGTTGAGTGAAATCCGGACACTACTTTATCTACTGCCTTTTCTGATCACTGATCTCAGAGGACATGACAAGCTATAGAAGCAAGGTGGAAACCTGTCAAGCCCTTTTATCAAACAGTGTTCTTGAAGGAAAGGAGACAAGGACAGTACGCTGTTAATGAGTATTGAGACACAGTCGTGTAAAGTTTAGGATTAGGGTAATCCGATCTGTGGGTAAGGGTGAGTTCTAACTGCCGACCTATGACCTCTCCGGGTTTCAGGCAGTGTAAACATCCTACACTCTCAGCGGCGCCCTCTAGTAGCCGGGAGTGGGATGTTTGCGCTGCCTGACTCGGGAACGCTCCTGGAATACTGCGGAGCACTTTGGGAATGACGACCGAGGCAGAGCAGGAAATAGGGAGGGGCTGCCATCTGATTGGCTGTGACCTGTGACATGTCTGCTCCGGTGGGACAGGACCACCCATCTCACAACAGACACGCTGCAGGAAACACACACACTTGCGTGAACACACGACACACAATATACACTGCCGGTCAAAAGTTTTTCAAAACACCCTCTCATTCAAGGTTTTTTTTTTTTTTATACTATTTTCTATATTGTAGAATAATAGTGAAAAGACAAACTATGAAATAACACATACAATCATGTAGTAACCAAACAAGTGTTAAACAAATCAAAATATATCTGAGATTCTTCAAAGTAGCCACCCTTTGCCTTGATGACAGCTTTGCACACGCTTGGCATTCTCTCAACCAGCTTCATGAGGTAGTCACCTGGAAGGTAGAAAATAGTAAAAATAAAGAAAAACCCTTGAATGGGTAGGTGTTCTAAACGTTTTGACCGGTAGTGTACGTGCACACAATCGTACACATATTTGCACATACTGTATGCACTCCCGGACCCCCAAAAATGTTGCCAAAAAATGAAGAGGGGGCAGTTACACTTAAATATAAAGGAAATGTACATTGCTTTGTCATTGTGTGTCCCTAAACAAGTACAGGCACAATACACTATGTATGAAGACCAGACTGTGTATGTACTCTATACAGTATGTAAAGCCTGGTCCCAGTAGAGAATTTAATCTATTTTCCTGTCATCACAGATAGACCAATCCTAATGTAATGTTATATATAGGTGTGCTGATCTAATGGACCGTGTACTCCGCTATGTGTTGACCGATGCCTATGGTATGTTAAGTGACTGTGGGAGGCACAACGCACAGAGGAAGTCGACACAAACCATTGTGTGAATGGGGCAGGGTTGTAAAAGTGCGTGTGTGTGTACACCAGTGTGCCCTGGCCTGGTCAGTTCAGTTGGAACCAGACCCACCCAGACTGACATCACTGCAACAGGGAGCCCAAAAGGAAGTAGCTATAAATACCTTCAGATGACCCCACAGAGACACACACACAGCCCTCTCCATGTCTCCTGCCATTCCTCCAGGGAATGGGTTAGATTTAGTGACCTTGTTCTACTGTTATTACTCCCTAACCCCAATGTTCTTTGTGGTTTAGCTCTCTCTCTCTCGCCAATGCTGACATCACAGGAAGAAATAGAAGCTTTTCCTTCATTCAGACTCTAGAGGGCGTCCTGTCTCCATGGTTTACTATTTCTGAGTCAGCGTTGAATATGCAGTAATGCCTTCCCTTTCAATTCAGCACAAAAGGTTAGCCTTATAGACAGAGGACTCGTCTTTATATCTGTGCCAGTATAGCGTCTGCGTCAGCATGGGCAGTGCCATTGAGGCTACAACCCATTGGAATCCCCACCCAGTTGACTACTTTAAAATGGCGTAGGCATGGTGGAAACTAGGCTTGGGCAGTATACCGGGGTATTTGGAAATAGCAATGGGAGGGATTTTCAATGCCGTCAATATCGTTTAAACTATTTCTTATAAGTTTTTCAATAAATTGTAATATTTGTAGCTACTTTTTAAGTGAATACCTGCAGTCAACTTGTGCAATACGTTAGGAGATAAAGCAGACTGCGTTCTTCATTTCACCTATCACGTTATTTGAAATAGTTCCACAGAACATTTGAGACCGTCATGTGTTTGTTTGTAAACGGCACAACAGCAGGAAGCGGGAGCTGGGCGGGAGCTGGGCTAGCTGTGGGGTTGGTGTTGTATATTGAAAGACAAGTGTTTTTGTTGCTTCTATAGAGTGATCAGGGACGTGCAACTCTAGTTTTCCTTCACAGAAAATACATTAGTGTAACACATTCGGCAGAATATATCTTCATTTACATCAGATGATAGCAGAAGTGGAACGCTATTTGTCTGGCAGCCACACAAGTAAATGAGCTTACAATGAAATGGCAATGTTTGTTTTGCACAGATTATTCATGGCCATCATATTTTTAATGTTTGTCATAGAAAGAATGTAGCCAGCTACATTTCTTGAGGTTTTGCTTAAAGTTAATCTTGCATTTTACCGAAGAAAAGTAAGCTGGCTACACCAAGAAAAGTCCTGGAGAAAGTAGCTACAATTCAGTCAGAGCGCTCTCTGCTGAGAGAATGCAGTTCAAGAATTCTCATCCGAGTGGAGAAGTGCAACTGAAGCACAAAGTTAGTCTGACTAATTAGTCTAACTATGTTTGAAGTGGAACTAACAGCGTTTAAACTACTTTGTCTGTTTCATATCTGCAATCAGAAGATCAGTCAAAAATATACAATTCCCAGTTTATTCTACAAAACCAACTTGATTTAAAAATAAGTTCTATGTGACTCAACATTCCATGGTGCACACGAAGGCATTGTTGGCAGACTAGATGGATGCAGTCAGGGGCGAATATCTGATATCAACTTTGGGGGGGACAATTACATGAAATTTTCTCAAGAGCAATTCCTGAGGGGGACACCAAAAGTAGTGCTGTAACACATAGCCTACATTGTAATATGGTAAATGTATATTGAGGAACCAAAGAAATAAGGTGTTTGCTGTACTCCTAACTACCGGTACCCAAAACTACACAACTACTCACAAAAGCAATACCATTGCCTTTAACAAATCTTAGTTCAGTCACTAGTTTAAGTTGAGAGTGGGGGTATCCATGGCATTCACATCAATCATCTCCAATCCAAAGTTAAATCTAGAATTGGCTTCCTATTTCGCAACAAAGCATCCTTCACTCATGCTGCCAAACATACCCTCGTAAAACTGACCATCCTACCAATCCTCGACTTCGGCATGTCATTTACAAAATAGCCTCCAATACCCTACTCAACAAGCTGGATGCAGTCTATCACAGTGCCATCCGTTTTGTCACCAAAGCCCCATATACTACCCACCACTGCGACCTGTACGCTCTCGTTGGCTGGCCTTCGCTTCATAATCGTCGCCAAACACATTGGCTCCAGGTCATCTACAAGACCCTGCTAGGTAAAGTCCCCCCTTATCTCTGCTCTCTGGTCACCATAGCAGCATCCACCTGTAGCACGCGCTCCAGCAGGTATATCTCTCTGGTCACCCCTAAAGCCAACTCCTCCTTTGGTCGTCTCTCCTTCCAGTTCTCTGCTGCCAATGACTGGAACGAACTACAAAAATCTCTGAAACTGGAAACACTTATCTCCCTCACTAGCTTTAAGCACCAGCTATCAGAGCAGCTCCCAGATCACTGCACCTGTACATAGCCCATCTATAATTTAGCCCAAACTACTACCTCTTCCCCTACTTTATTAATTTATTTTATTAATTTTGCTCCTTTGCACCATATTATTTATATTTTAACTTTGAACTTTCTTCAAATAACAAATCTACCATTCCAGTGTTTTACTTGCTATACTTTATTTACTCTGCCACCATGGCCTTTTTTGCCTTTACCTCCCTTATCTCACATCATTTGCTCACATTGTATATAGTCTTGTTTTTTCTACTGTATCATTGATTGTATGTTGTTTTACTCCATGTGTAACTCTATGTTTTTGTATGTTGTCGAACTGCTTTGCTTTATCTTGGCCAGGTTGCAATTGTAAATGAGAACTTGTTCTCAACTTGCCTACCTGGTTAAATAAAGGTGAAATAAATAAAATACATTTTCCAATTATGTTCCTATTTTACAAGTCAAAAAAATTGAGAACCTTTCATAATGTTGCCAAACAAAGACTCAACAAACTTACCTGAGACTCCCTGTCTCTGCCAGTCTGTCCCTGCATATCTGTCCCCAACTCTGCTGTCTGTGTGCCATCTGTTGCCTGCTCTGCCTAATGACATCATTGTGAAACATTTCCATTAGAATTTCGTTTCTGTCTTATGAACATTTTATCAACTAGTCTTTGAGATATTAGGCTACTAGGGTTCTTACTTTGCGTTTTGGTGTACTGAAAAATACTCTGATGTCCGTCTTTTATTTTTCTGCCATTTTTCTACCTGGCTGACTGGCTACACACACACAGTGTGTAGGTTATTTACAGTAGGAGATGGGCTTCTATCATCTTATCTTTTATCATTCTATTTGGGCTTCGATCTAAAAGGTAGCTAGCAAATGTGAAATGGATTAAAATGACAAGAGTTGACAGCTGTATGAGTTCACCATTTACACAACATATGCTGCAACCTTTTGTAATTTTAATAGTTTGTTTCATATTGGCTGGCTTCCAACAATAGCTGAATTTGCAAAGCAAGCGAGCACCAATTCCATTTCAGTGGTGTTTGCTATAATCTTTGCTACCCGGGTTAAATAAAATAAATAAATAAAAGTTCCCTTGCGACAATTTAGCTTTTGCAACGAGACCATTAAATATATTTAAGACAATGGTAGAAGAGAGTGTAGTTCTGTTCAGTTTGGACTTCAGTTTATCGCTAAGCTTATCACAGGGACTTTGAAGCACTAACTTACATCATCTGCATGCTGATTTTGGAATAAATTGACGATAGCAAAGATTCCATCTTTGACGAGGCCACATAAATGGAATAGGTACTAGCTAGCTTAATAGTTAATATTTGCGCGCTAGCTCTGCATATTCAGCTAGTGTGTGTGCGCGATTGACTGGATTAACCTCACGTCAGTTACGTTCATTGAGTGCCTTTCAGACAGTAGATACGACCTCTACGTTACCTTGCCAGTGGATCAAACCATTGTGAGGAAAAAGGTGGGGGGGTCGCAATCTTTTGAAACTTAAAAACACGCTATTAAGTGTCTATAATCAGCACAATTGCTTTCATTGCGTATTGTTAATATTATTTAAATTACATAGTTATGTTTCAGTGATATATTGGGGGGGACAAATCATATTTTTCCCAGGATGGGGGGGTCGTGTCCCCCCCGCGATTTCCGCCCCTGGATGCAGTTCAATGCCTGATTCATATAATTCATCAATACATTTCTTGGTATCCCAAAAATATTGCTTTCAGGTTGTAAATCACAGCTGGCCTAGTACATTGTCCAATATTTTGGACAAAAACAGACTAATGTAACTAAGGCTGGGAATATCAATACAATCAAACTAGCAAAGTCAGTCTTAATGTGGCTAATAGGCTAGCGTATCTATTTATGTAGCAAGCTAAAAACACGGAGCCTAATGTTAGCTAGCTAGCTAGGAGGATGTCATGCCATTGGAGGAGTGGGTGAGTGACTGACATTGTCCCCTCATATTGTTTTTCGGTGGCTGTACACAGCTAGAGATACAGGTGTCTGCCTGTAAACACACAGTCCAGTTCAAAGTGAATGATGGCAGGCCCATCTGTCTGTAAACACACAGTCCAGTTCAAAGTGAATGATGGCAAATGGCTTGTTTGTATGAAGGCCTACTATATCTCTGATTGGCTATAGCGCACCAGTCTGTGTAGACTCCGGTCTTGGACGAGACAGATGTTTTTATTTGGTTTTATTTGCTGCAGTGTCTATTAATTGTCCAAACGCACAGCCGCTTTCCCACTATACTGCTATAGAATTTTCACAAATGCCTTAGTATACGTAATTCCTAAACATTCTAAGAATTTATGAAAATGTACATTTTTTAAGTTTGATATTTAAGAAGTCAAAGCCCTTTGGATGAGTTATCTGTATCTTGATTTTAATACGTTTTTTCTTCTCTTTGTTCTTAGCCTGTCTGCTCCTCCCCCTTCTTCTCAGACCAGAGCAAGCAGGCCCATTGCCCTAGCGACTCCACACAGACACAGCGTGTACACATGCTGCTCCAGAGCCAGTACTGTTCTTCCTTCCGAAAAGTATGCCTCTCAACTTTGTTCATTTACACAATGTCCTTTGTTCACATTTGCTTATAAATATTCTAAACTCACCAAAAATGATATTTGGTAGCTCCTACCTATATATGTATAACTTTATGAGTTGGATTGCCTCTGCGCTCGTTAACATATTTAGCTAGCAGCCTCAATGGAAATTCGCTATTACTTGCGCAAATTTTGTTAGCATACTGGTAATGGACACCGAATGGGCTTTTTTTCGCATTTTTTGGCCTGTAATACCATAAATCCTGGGATGAGAGGACAGTATGACAATATGAGAAAATGTGGATACCGTCCAACCCTAGTGGAAACCCTCAATGGCGCTGCCCATGCTAAAATGCTTTTGGCCACTAGAGGCCTCTATCATTCTCTGCTTGCAGATGACACATTGCGTCGGAAGTACCATAGAATTACTGCCTTTATATATTATCCAGAATGACTATAGGCCTGATTCCACATTGAACACTGCTTCTCTTCCCTTGATGTTGCAGGTCTTAAAAGATTGCAGAGGTGTTGGCATGGTGATAGTTCCAGCTATTGAAATAGGGAACAAGTGAGAGTTTCTGTGTTAGTGTTTGCTTTTAATAACAGTAAAAATATGTAATTTGTTTGATCTAACAATTGTTTTCTATAGGTGCAGATTGCAAATGTTCAATGTATTTTGAATATGATGAATAAAGGCTATTCTTCACCACAATCTTCTCTGTTATGTAATTAATCATGTGTAATTTATTTCAATTAGAGTAAAACAGTCATGGGTTTACTATCATCCTCGAGACTAAACCATGGGTTTACTATCATCCTCGAGACTAAACCATGGGTTTACTATCATCCTCGAGACTAAACCATGGGTTTACTATCATCCTCGAGACTAAACCATGGGTTTACTATCATCCTCGAGACTAAACCATGGGTTTACTATCATCCTCGAGACTAAACCATGGGTTTACTATCATCCTCGAGACTAAACCATGGGTTTACTATCATCCTCGAGACTAAACCATGGGTTTACTATCATCCTCGAGACTAAACCCTGGGTTTACTATCATCCTCGAGACTAAACCCTGGGTTTACTATCATCCTCGAGACTAAACCCTGGGTTTACTATCATCCTCGAGACTAAACCCTGGGTTTACTATCATCCTCGAGACTAAACCCTGGGTTTACTATCATCCTCGAGACTAAACCATGGGTTTACTATCATCCTCGAGACTAAACCATGGGTTTACTATCATCCTCGAGACTAAACCATGGGTTTACTATCATCCTCGAGACTAAACCATGGGTTTACTATCATCCTCGAGACTAAACCATGGGTTTACTATCATCCTCGAGACTAAACCCTGGGTTTACTATCATCCTCGAGACTAAACCATGGGTTTACTATGATCCTCGAGACTAAACCATGGGTTTACTATCATCCTCGAGACTAAACCCTGGGTTTACTATCATCCTCGAGACTAAACCCTGGGTTTACTGTCATCCTCGAGACTAAACCCTGGGTTTACTATCATCCTCGAGACTAAACCCTGGGTTTACTATCATCCTCGAGACTAAACCATGGGTTTACTATCATCCTCGAGACTAAACCATGGGTTTACTATCATCCTCGAGACTAAACCATGGGTTTACTATCATCCTCGAGACTAAACCATGGGTTTACTATCATCCTCGAGACTAAACCATGGGTTTACTATCATCCTCGAGACTAAACCATGGGTTTACTATCATCCCCAACTCTTGCGGTGCTGTTGGTCTCACTTGGACTGTTTAGGGAATTCACATGCTTTCTATCTCTATTCCAATATTTATATCACTGCTTGTCTTTCTGCCATGAGGAACTGAAACCTGGGTCACATAGAGCTGACCTGGGGATTTCTGCGGTGCATGGAACAGCTGGCTGAGCCACCACTCTCTCTCACACACATACACACACACAATGCTGTTATACACTATGACATTAACACAGTCACACACATAAAATTACTACACACAAATAGACATGGAATAACATGTACTTTGTACAGCTGGAGAGGCAGGATTATGTGAGTGTTGTGATAAAGTGTTCACAGTAACAGTCTGACCAAGAAGGGTCAAAGGTCAACCAAGCACATTGCGTGTGTGTGATTCCATCTCATGTAACCTCCTGTGAACCCCCTTAACCACATATCATTGATTCATTCATTCGTGGTCAAATAAGTTGCATACTCCAATATTGTCTTTGTCCTTATGGGTGTAGGCTTCTCTTATTTTCACTTCTCTTTCTGCGCCTTAGAAAGCAGAAGATCTCAGAGTAACAACTAGTTTCGACCTCAGACTGAAACACCCCGGAGTCGAAGTCGAGTTTCGTCTGAGAAACCCAGGGTGCCATTTTGAAATATAGAGTGGTTATAGTCTCTTGTGACAGACAGCACATGTGAAATTTGGTTTTGGGTGCCGAGATTAAAGGTCGTCCAATCCAACCAGAAAACTGTGTTGCATTTTTATTATATTTTGCAATGTTTATGAGAAGGGGATGATTTCATATTTAATACATTTTATACAGTAGTGTTTTGTTGATGTATATCCAAGATAAATTCCCCATTTGGAACAATAAAGTTTCTTATTCATCTTTTCCTTTTTATTTGCCATATGTTACCTTCCAGTTCACATGTCTATATACAGTATGCGAGTTCTGAATGTCACTGATGTATTACATGGAACTGTAGATGAGAACGCGCAAATGCTAAATCTGATTAAACACGTCATATGCACCTCTTGCAAATAGCTAATATAATACATACAATGTGTTAGAGGTTGAACTTTGGATTGGCCCACAACAAAATATTTCTCTCCAAAAATGTGTGGATGTTAGGTGAGAATAATGATGATGATCACACCAACTCTGAGGGACAAATTCCTGCAGCCCACTGGTGGTACAGACGAGAAGTAGCTCACTTCTAGTCAGGTGCAGACACAACACCTGCACAAGTTTCCAGTCCAAACTTCAGAGGAAACTGAAACAAGAAGAGGAGTAACACATCGTGAAAGCCATCTGTTACAGATAGCTAAGGCATACATTCTAATCTGGAAGGAGAGTGAATGTCAGTCTCACACATGGGCAGCCAGGCGTGCACACACACACACAGATCTGTGACATTATTGTAACACATCAAGCACACACACAGATCTGTGACATTATCTGTGACATTATTGTAACACATAAAGCACACACAACATGCTGTGATACTGGTACAGACGTGGGGTTTTAGGATTAGTGGTTTGTAGTCTATGTGTGTGTGTGACAAGATGAAGAGAGAATATTTTGGCCTGTTTGGTCCTTCTCTGTAAGACAATGCCGCCAATTGAAATAGTCTCTCTCCTTTACACATACCCACACACAGGGTGAGTCACTCGCTCTGCTCCAGCACCCATTCCAGGAGGCAGCCGCCTCATTCTGTCAGTATGAATCAGTGCTGTGGGCACACTGCACTTAACACACAGTACCAACCATTTCCCAACACAGAATACCCCTACCCAACACCCCACAACATCCATCCCCCAACACAGAATACTCCTACCCAACACCCCACAACATCCATCCCCCCAACACAGAATACTCCTACCCAACACCCCACAACATCCATCCCCCAACACAGAAAACTCCTACCCAACACCCCACAACATCCATCCCCCAACACAGAATACTCCTACCCAACACACCACAACATCCATCCCCCCAACACAGAATACTCCTACCCAACACACCACAACATCCATCCCCCAACACAGAATACTCCACACCACAACACACCACAACATCCATCTCCCCAACACAGAATACTCCTACCCAACACCCCACAACATCCATCCCCCAACACAGAATACTCCTACCCAACACACCACAGCATCCATCCACCAACACAGAATACTCCTAAACCAACACCCCACAACATCCATCCCCCAACACAGAAAACTCCTACCCAACACCCCACAACATCCATCCCCCAACACAGAATACTCCTACCCAACACCCCACAACATCCATCCCCCCAACACAGAATACTCCTACCCAACACACCACAACATCCATCCCCCAACACAGAATACTCCTACCCAACACACCACAACATCCATCCCCCCAACACAGAATACTCCTACCCAACACCTCACAACATCCATCCCCCAACACAGAATACTCCTACCCAACACACCACAACATCCATCCCCCAACACAGAATACTCCTACCCAACACACCACAACATCCATCCCCCAACACAGAATACTCCTACCCAACACCCCACAACATCCATCCCCCAACACAGAATACTCCTACCCAACACACCACAACATCCATCCCCCCAACACAGAATACTCCTACCCAACACACCACAACATCCATCCCCCCAACACAGAATACTCCTACCCAACACACCACAACATCCATCCCCCAACACAGAATACTCCTACCCAACACACCACAGCATCCATCCCCCCAACACAGAATACTCCTACCCAACACCCCACAACATCCATCCCCCCAACACAGAATACTCCTACCCAACACGCCACAACATCCATCCCCCCAACACAGAATACTCCTACCCAACACCCCACAACATCCATCCCCCCAACACAGAATACTCCTACCCAACACACCACAACATCCATCCCCCAACACAGAATACTCCTACTCAACACACCACAACATTCATCCCCCCAACATAGCTCAACATAAGTACCCCAACACAGCTCACCACAGAACACCCCAACACAGCTCACCACAGAATACCCCAACACAGCTCAACACAGAACACCCCAACACAGCTCAACACAGAACACCCCAACACAGCTCACCACAGAATACCCCAACACAGCTCACCCCAGAATACCCCAACTGGGCTCAACACAGAATACCCCAACACAGCTCTACACAGAGTACCCCAACACAGCTCACCACAGAACACCCCAACACAGCTCACCACAGAACACCCCAACACAGCTCAACACAGAACACCCCAACACAGCTCACCACTACTTCTAATTATACACCACACATTTCACCAGGGAAATTTCTACCCAAAGGAAACTAGGCACAGAATGCCTCTACTCCCACTCCCAACACATCTCAACACATGACACCGTACCCACCGTACCCACACACTGAAATCAAATACATTTTCATTTGTCTGATGCGCCGAATACAACAGGTGTAGACCTTACCATGAATTGCTTACTTACAAGCCCTTAACCAACAATGCAGTTCAAGAAATAGAGTTAAGAAAACATTTACTAAATAAACTAAGTAGAAAATGTAATAAAAAGGGGGGGGGGGAGTAGTGTCATTGTAAATAGTCTGGGTGGCCATTTTGATTAATTGTTCAGCAGTCTCCAATCCAAAACTGAGCATCACCCTACAGAGTGTAACACAACAGTCCCCATTTACCACTCTGTACTCAACACACAACATCATCAACATTAACCAACATCTAGTAAGACAGCAAGGCTTTACCTTACACAATAAGCCCTAATTAAATACATGCATTCTCTAAGAAGGCATGATTAGCTGCTGTTGACATGGTGTGTGTGTGTGTGTGTGTGTGTGTGTGTGTGTGTGTGTGTGTGTGTGTGTGTGTGTGTGTGTGTGTGTGTGTGTGTGTGTGTGTGTGTGTCATAACCCTCACACATTCTTCTTCTCACCACACACACCTCAATTAACACAAACCTGTGTGTGTTATTTCAGTGTTTAAGATTCCAAATGTCTGCTGTTAACTGAAATGAACTCTGGAGATGCATGGCTCTCTTCAGACTCATCTGTGTGCTACAGGCTATACACTCGCCTTCTGTGGTCTTGTGTGTGTGGCGCTGGGCAGTCAAGGTTATAGTAGGTCTGGCTCATAGAATGGCTAGAACATACATATTCTATCCATCTAATGGTGAATTTCGAGAGCTTGGGAATAGATGTTTCTATCTGAGTTATTGACATAGCCTTGTTCTGTTTAATGTTCTCTAGCTACACTGAGTGTACAAAACATTAAGAACACCTTTGCTAATATTGAGTTGCACCCCTCCCCCCTTCAGAACAGCCTCAATTCACCAGGGGATGGACTCTACAATGTGCTAAAAGTGTTCCACAGGGATGCTGGCCCATGTTGACTCCAATGATTCCCACAGTTGTTTCAAGTTGGCTACCAACATACCCCGTTCAAAAGCCCTTAAAACTTGTGTCTTGTCCATTCACCCTCTAAATTGTACACATACACAATCCTTGTCTCAATTGTCTCAAGGCTTAAAAATCCTTCTTTAACCTGTCTCCTCCCCTTCATCTACACTGATTGAAGTGGATTTAACAAGTCTCATCAATAAGGGAGCATAGATTTCAGCTAGATTCACCTGGTCAGTCTATGTCATGGAAAAAGCAGGTGTTCTTAATGTTTTGTACACTCAGTGTATAAAGTACTCTAAATACTCCAATTCATGTTAAGTTCAAAAGAATACAAGATGGAAATTGCTGACACCATTCAAACCAATGAGGGTTTAGAACTTTTTGCAAATAGAACCTTGGTTGTTCTTGGTACATGCCAAACAATAAGAAATGGATTTGGTTGGGTTTGTCTGTAGAGTGACGTGCCACTCCCATATACTCTCTCTCTATCTCTCACATACACACACCATAAAGTACACATGTTCTTTTGCTGTTGATTTGCCATATTTTATTACAGCAGCCATAAAATTATGCTCCAGAAACTTTCTTATACAAATCATAAGAATTGATACAATTTACAAAACACACTTATGAAGGGAACCTTTACACATCCAGAGACCAACCAGTCACAAGGAAGACAACAGAGAGAGAGAAAGATAACAAGTGAAAGAGAGAGAGAGAGAGAGAGAGATGCATCTATACCTGAAACAGAACACTTACACATCGACAAGACGAGCTTTCCAGCGTTCCATAGACTGGATGTACAGTTAGTCCCCTTCCCCCAGTCCTCTCCTCTTCCCCATCCTCCCATCCTCTTACCCATCCTCCCATCCTCTTCCCCATCCTCTTCCCCATCCTCTCCCAAGCCTATCTATACCCAGATGACGAAAGGGGCAGTAAAAAATCGCAAGAGAGGGAGGAGATCCTTCTTTATCATAAGCCTTCTTTATCATAAGTCAGAGAGTAAATCAGTCATTTTAACTGGTCTTCATTTGGCACATTTTAACATGGCAATGCCAACCAATAACGTAAGGCTAGGGAGAAGGAGAGAGAGAATAAGAAAGAGAGAGTTGGATTCAAGCCATCCACCCAGCCTCCTTTTTGAGAGGCTATACTACAAATGTGTATGTGTCTATACATACACTCAACAGTTCTGCATTTCTTCTCCCCAATAAAAAAACAACAGCATCCTCATTAGGATTCAAATGAATTATTCCCCAATAGGACGGTCCAGGATTCAGGACCCAAGTGCCAGGTATTGTTGTGAATCATGTGTATGCTAGATGACTCGGATGTAAATGTACTGTAAAATGTGTAGCCTACGGAAACGTGCTATCCCAAGCTGCCGTCTAGTTACTTGCGTGTTATAATCACACTGGTACATTGAAATGTTCGGTTTCTGTTCTTATGGAAGCAAATTGTGCCTTTTACTCTAAAACCCATCAGCTAACCAAATTCATATATGAAAATAGTTAACTGAAACATTGGTCAGTACACACACATCCCTAACTGAACACAATTAACCAATAAAAGATTAATAGAAAAGAGGCACTTCAGATAGTAGTAGTACACACACTGCTTATCACAAATACACTAGTCTCAACACACACATACTAGCTAATAGCTACAGTATTAATACTTGAGCCCGGTATACCTGAAAATCTTATATGAGCCTGTGCGTCTGACTAGCTTGGCTGCTCTGAAAGCTACAGAAGGCTTTGTGTAGGAAGATGGGATCCGACAGCCAATGATTCACCCTCATCGCCAGGATCAGCAGCCAATAGGAAGATCAGCTCAAGAAGTAACCAGGAAGTAACAGAGATATCTCATATAGGAAGACACAGATTGTCAAAGGTGCAAGATTCCACACAGCAGCCGCCTTGTCAAGCAGTTGTTTATATCCTATCAGATTGTTTGTTTCATACTTCCAACCAATCAGGCTGCTTGTTGTATGCTAACTCCTAAATGTGATCTGCTTGGCTAGAAGGGTCTGTACAATTATGAGTGGATTGCCAAGTGCAGTCAATCAATACAAAAGGATGAAATACACTGTGATAGAGAGAAAACATTGCAAGAGTAGTTTAACGGTAAGGATTGTGCTGCATACTAAACTTAGCTACTACAACTTAGCTACGACTTTTAAGTCCATAAAAACATTGCATGGGCCAGTAAAAAACTATTATCCCTTCAGTCTTCCAGTGGTACAGTCTCAATGTACTCGCCCTTCACCCCCTCCTGGAGGGATTTCGTGGAAGCGGTACAGCCCTTGGTTCCCTTCCCCTCTCCTCCCCCATCCCCCCATCCCCCTGAGTCCTGCTTCGTCAGCAGATTACGAACCCTGTGGGGGTCTCCTCCGCTCCTCTCCCGCTC
Source organism: Salmo trutta (assembly GCF_901001165.1). NCBI lineage: Eukaryota > Metazoa > Chordata > Actinopteri > Salmoniformes > Salmonidae > Salmo > Salmo trutta. The sequence continues at coordinate 18,040,226 of NC_042961.1, read as the reverse complement.
CAGGATGGGTCCTGGCCCAGGCCCAGCTCCTCTCCTCCTGGCCGGGGGCCCCCAGAGGAAGGTGTTGGCCGGCTGGTAGTGCTGGCGAGCGTAGCGGAGCAGGCTGCGGCGGAGGGAGCGCGGGCGGATTGTGTAGACGTAGTACTCCAGGATGCTGTGCAGCATGTTGGGCAGGGTGCCTCGACACAGAGCCTCGTCCAGCAGCAGACGCACCAGGGGGGCTTTGAAGGCCTCGAAGCCGAGTTCACCCAGAGACTTGAGGATGCGCGTGATCCGCAGGTAGTTGTGCTGTGACCTAATGAGACAGGGAGAAATAGGTAGGTTACTCATCACCTGTACGTGTCTGTGTGTGTGTATGCACGTGTGTGTGTACGTGTGTGTGTATGTGCATGTGTGTATGTGCGAGTGTGTATGTGCGAGTGTGTGTGTGTGTGTGTGTATGTATGTGCGCGTGTGCTTGTGTGTGTGTGTGTGTGTGTACGTGCATGTGTGCATGTGTGTGTGTACATGTGTGTGTGTTTGTGTGTGTGTACATGTGTGTACGTGCGTGTATGTGTGTGTTTGTGTGTTTATGTGTACATGTGTGTGCGTGTGTGTGTGTATGTTTGTGTGTGTATGTGTGTGCACGTGTGTGTGTACGTATGTTTGTGTGTACGTGTGTTTGTGTGTGTACGTGTGTGTGCACGTTTGTGCGTGTACATATGTGTGTGTGCGAGTGTGTGTATGTGTGAGTGTGTGTGTTTTTGTGTGTGTACGTGCGTTTGTGTTTGTGTGTGTGTGTGTGTGTGTGTGTGTGTGTGTGTGTGTGTGTGTGTGTGTGTGTGTGCGTGCGTGCGTGCGTGCGTGTGTGTGTGTGTACACCTGTATGAATCACTCACTCATTGAGGTGCTGGAAGCGTTCCTGCCAGTTGGAAGCTCGGGTGACATTCCCAATCTTATCCAGCAGTTTGATTCCGTAAAAATCCAGCATGAGTGTGTACGCCAGCAAGAATCGCCGCTTGGCCTCCCGAGTGCTTAGGAATTCCTTTGGGACACAGCAAAGATCAGTCGGAGTAGATCCCACAATATTCCAAATTCCTGTACAACATGATAACATACTGCCATTTTCAGATCAGTAAAACCACAATGGTCAAGTTGCAGTCAAATCGGTCAATGTGTGGTTATGTGGTCCTGTTATGGTCTTTACCTTGATCTCCTCCTGAGTGAGTTCTTGAGCATAGAGGTTGAGCCCTTGCTCCCTCAGAGGGAAAAGCCTGCAGGAAAGACAAAGAGAGAGACGAACGTCACAGAGTGTGTTTATCTCTCTGCCACTGACTTTTCTATGCATCCTCTCTTTCCTGTCTTCATTGTCTTTCTCTTGCTCTCCCCCTCTGCCCTCTATTTCTCTATACACATCTTCCTTTCTCCTTCTCTCTCTCGCTGACGTCTCTTATTAAGTCAATTCAAGGAGTGCCAGCCACCCTTCTGCACGCGCTCACTGCTGCTTAGACACCCACTCATTTATATTATGCTAATGATCAGCTCTGTCAAAAAGGAGAGAACGACGGAGAAGAAGAGAAAGCGAGAGATATTAAGGGCGGCGCTGAAGGGTGTAAGTGCAGCAGCATATGTGTGAACCTCAGTGGTGTGACTGTTTCTTCTTGGTGTTGTGTGGGTCTCTAAGTTATTTAGGTCTGTGTCAGAGAGCTGGCTGAACTTTGCTGTTCTCCTTCCTGCTTGTGAAAGACAATTTAGTTCCTGCAAATAAGAACGAGATCCATTTCTATGTTCAAACATACATATGTAACAGACCTGGGTTCAAATACTACTGTCTGAATGAGCCTGGTCCCACAACTGCAAACCCTGCCCATATTTCAAACACTCAATGTATTTGAAATATTTGAAATAGTATTTGAACCCAGTAGTCGCAGGTGCACGTGACACACACATCCATAGTAACTTGAAGGAGCTCTCACCACTGTATGTAGGTGTGATTGTGCTCCAGTTTGTCATAATCTCCTTTCCATTTGGTCAGGATCTCCTCAATGAAGATGACTAGAGATGGATTCAGGTCAGTCTCAGAAATTATACAGGAAACACATGTGCCTGGTTTGGGGTCAGCTTAAAATGTATGTGTGTGTGTGTGTGTGTGTGTGTGTGTGTGTGTGTGTGTGTGTGTGTGTGTGTGTGTGTGTGTGTGTGTGTGTGTGTGTGTGTGTGTGTGTGTGTATGTGTGTGTGTGTGTGTGTGTGTGTGTGTACTGACCATCTGGTATTAGAGGGATCTTGTTCAGGTAGAAGCGAAGGTTGCGGTAGTCATTAGGTAACCGGGGCTCCTTGTAGTTCTAGGGAGGGAGAGGAAAAGGAGGAAAAGTCAGGAAGTGTGTGTGTGTGTGTGTGTGTGTGTGTGTGTGTGTGTGTGTGTGTGTGTGTGTGTGTGTGTGTGTGTGTGTGTGTGTGTGTGTGTGTGTGTGTGTGTGTGTGTGTGTGTGTGTGTGTGGAGCGTACCGGGTAGCTGTGGCGATATTTGTAAAGATCCTTTGCAGCATAAAAGCTCCTCTTCATCTTGGTGCTGGATTCAGAGTCAGAGAACTGAGAGAGAGTGAGAGAGAGAGAGAGAGAGAGAGAGAGAGAGAGAGAGAGAGAGAGAGAGAGAGAGAGAGAGAGAGAGAGAGTAAACACTGGCTGAAATAGATAGCCACAATGATATCAACAGGGTTAGTGTCTGGTGTTAAAAGGTTGCTACTCAGATGATCCCTGAGTGACACGTAAACACATGTAACCACCAGCTGTGTTACAACAGATGTCTGGGTTCAGTGGGTTCATTTTTGGTGTGGCCTTCTGCCCCATGAACCCAACTCTAGCATTATGGAGGCTTCAGATGCACTCACAGTCAGGATAAAATGAAGCCAAAGGCACCATGTCAAGGCATATATGGAATAAAAAAGGTAACTGACTCATTACAGAAAAATATTATTGTTTACCTCTTTTGTACCAATGAGCAGAGATGCTGCCCTTCGAAATTGTAGAGTTGTTGAGTAGGCTATTGTCATAAAAACAACAACAAAAATAAACAAAAAGAGAAAGCCTAAAGGCCTAAACCTGAAAACAGCAAAGAATTGGGGGAATGAGCATACTGTGACATTGACCCAAATCAAAGGCAGGAAGATTGGCTCCCCATATTTGACCCTATTCTTTTTGATGTAAAACAAAATTGTCACCTTCATCAGATCACTGTCTCACTTGCGCACAACACTAGCCTACTCTCTCCGCTTGTGCACCTGGGACATTGAGAACACGAACGAGGATATAAAACAAGGCAGAGATAGATAACATTTTGGTTAAAACTGGAGGCAATAATGTAGGAATTATGGCTATAAGATACAATACATCCACTTGTGGCAATGCATAATACCACATCAAATGGATACCTGGCAATGACATTAGATGTAGCCTAGACATAGCAACAAGACATGCGTTAGTACAATTATTTGGAGACACAGCCTAAACTAAGCTACAAGCCTACATACAAGCCTGATTTTGGTTGCCCACCATTAGACTGAGATGTTGACATTTTCAGCGAGTCGGTTATGCAGCTGTGATATTTCCCTTTTCTAATTTAGCTCAGGGCAGTCTGCTCTTCTTTCACTTTTCTCTGTGTCTGGTTGCTATAGATATGCTGTTGTGCTGTTTCGTTTCTGTAGTGTGTTGGTATTTACCTGCGGGGACATGTCCGCTAGTTCGCCGCATCTCTCCGTCTCGGGCGGGCTGACACACTCCGATATCCCGCTGTCCTCATCACCCGGATGCTCATCGCATTCCGAGTCTGACTCCCACGTCGAGTCGCATTCTTCCACAGTGCTCGGCTCCTTGTAGCGCAAACTGCCTATCAGATTTCCCATTTAACAAACCTACACTGCAGCCGTCCTCTGTGTGCTTTTAGCCTACATATTTTGACGTGCAGTCTGCCTGCTGGTGCTTTTAAATGGCAGGCTGAGGGAATTTCCAATCCACGGATTTGCTGGTGAACACACCCCCAATGTGCGCCGCGTGCCGGGTGACAGCACCAGGACCGAAGATGACATCACTTGCTCCGCGACTCAGGGACAGGGGTGAACTAGTGTCACCTCTAAGATCGTCAATGTCAGAAAGATAACCAAAAATGATTCTCCCTTTCTGTCACTGACGTAATGTTTTCCATCGAGTTATAATCGGATTTTCACTCATTGTAGAAATTGGCTATATGGGCCTGCCTATTGGTAGACTATATAGTACACATGTGGTTGTGTGCCGTGTTTTTTCTAGTTAGGTAGGCTAATCAACAGACTACAGTTTACTACTTCAGTTCACATTTAAATAAGGGCCTTCCTCCTAAGGGATGAGCTCTGATGTGTGGCAACACAGAGACAAACGTAATACAACATGACAGCCTACCCAAGCAGTGTTGGAGTGGGAAATGGATCAAAGTCAAACGCACCATTAGCTGCTGATAGAATAAACAGAGCTGGATGATAAAACACAACAGAACGGACATCAAATGCAAAGTAGAAAGATCGACATTCAGTGAGACAGGAACCAGAATTGTCAATCTCATCACCACCACATGAGAGCAGCATTTCCTACGTAATATATTATACCGTAGCAACGTGGATCTCGACTCCTTAGCAAGCCTGTTAGCCAAATCCTATTCAATTACTTTTGAGTTGTAATATGTAGTTCTATGGTTCCAGCACATTTATTTTCCATTCGTCTCCAAACTGTAGGCTAATCTCGAAATAATCCATAGCCAATATGCCTACTACTGACACTTCAGTCTGTTTGTGTCATGTTTGGAACAATTAACAGAGACGAAAGCGAGAGAGAGAACGAAAGCGAGACCTGTCTGTGTGTGCATGAGCTGACTTTATAGAATGCCCGGTCGGAGATGTAGCACCATGGACAGCGGCTGAATCGAACTCTCAAAATCCCGCAGTTCAGCACCACAAGACAATGGACAGCGACCGTAAACTGCAGCCACTCCTTGTCTGTGGAGAAAATTCATGAAATACAGAGGAAGGCCTGCTAGCCAGAAAGCAAGAAAGCTGACTCCCACGCAAAGTCTATCCTAGGACTTTTTAGCCATATTTGATTTCAAACGTTTAACTTAAGAATTAAATTAAAGTAATAGGGAATAAGTTAAAGTAATAGGGCATCATTGAAACTGACTACTCTAGTGAATCCTCCAACTACACCATCAGTGTGTCAGTAATATACTTCATTAAACAGAGAGGAAGGAGTATTCGATCCTTTCCTGTGGCCTACACTCTGAAGAAAAGGTACAGAATTGTACGTAAAGGGGTACAGATGTTTGTTTGTTACTGTAGTGGTACCCTGTAAGCAGTATAGGTACACAAATATACCCTTACAGTTCATATCTTAAAATATCCAATAGTGTACCTTTAGGGGACAAGATAGTACCTTTCTTATATATAGTCCACAGGTACAAAAGTGTACCTTTACAAAAGGTACAAATGTGTCTTTTTAGGGTACCACCACAGTGACAAAGCCATTTGTTCCTTTTAAATGGCAAAAATGTACCTCTTCTCTATACCAAGTCCAATTTGTAGCTTTTCTGCTAAGCAAAAGTACAGATCAGTACCATCAAGAATCATTAGTGTACCCTTGAGGGTATGCAAAATACATTTGTACCCTGGGAAATAGAAATGTACCTTCACCGTACCCTTTTTTTGTTTAAAGTGTGTGATGATTGTACCTAAACAATATTGTGTACAAAAATGTATATACTACATACGCACCTGTACCCTAAAAGGTACTGAACAGTACCATGGGAGATC